>NW_027495724.1:0-229040 GCF_021521415.1 Bidens hawaiensis | reverse complement strand
TTATCTTGCGATTGCGTTGCGCGTGCGCGAATGAATATATTTATTAAATATTGACACCCAATAGTGTCACGAGTAATGAAACAATATGTGGCGCCCCGATGTATAATCCGCCTTTGGTCGGGGTGTTACACTCTTGTCATCGGCTGCAGACTCGAGATCACGTGAAGACATCTTGCAGAAAGAAGAAAACGATTTCGGGAAAATGCTTGCCTGAAAAGGTGAGTATTTGCCGGAAATCGCTAAGAAGAAGAAGAGAAGGGTGAAAGTGTGGATTACAAAGAGCCCTCTCCCCCTTTATATACTAATCGCAATTAATGCGATGAATTTAATGCGGAGGAGAGAGAAATCGAAGGTGCAATGAAACTATGACACGTGGCAAAAAGCAAGCTGGCAACAGCTGTTGACAGGACGCGTACCATTAATTTCGCGGCCACGCGCCCGAAAAATCGCGCCCACGCGCCTGAAAAAGCGTCTGGAATGACCATGTACTGTCACGTCACCATAACTTCCTGCACGTCCTGACACAGTCAGAAGAAACCGTCGCACGACGTTTAAGAAGTTTGGACTGTTCTTATCTTTCCACCAACCTTTCGAATTTCAAAATTCAAAATTTAAAAATGTTAAAAAGTAAGCGGGAAAATACCCCTAACCTTGGCGAACAAGTAACCGTAAGACGGATGCGGGTACAGTGTTAAGGCAAAACCCTTCACATACCTAGCACCCGCAGGGAATTGAAGCCAAGTAAACCTTGGCGAACAAGTAACCGTAAGACGGATGCGGGTACAGTGTTAAGGCAAAACCTTCACATACCTAGCACCCGCAGGGAATTGAAGCCAAGTAAACCTTGGCGAACAAGTAACCGTAAGACGGATGCGGGTACAGTGTAAAGGCAAAACCCTTCACATACCTAGCACCCGCAGGGAATTGAAGCCAAGTAAACCTTGGCGAACAAGTATAGCGATGGACTTTATTACCAAGTTACCTTTGACAGCAAGCAAACATGATAGCATTTGGGTAATAGTGGATCGTTTGACTAAGTCTGCTCACTTTCTGCCCATTCGTGAAAACTACCGTGTTGAGCATCTTGCGCAGCTCTATGTCAAGGAGATTGTCTGCCGTCATGGTACTCCTTTGAGCATCATATCCGATCGCGATGGCCGTTTTATATCCCGCTTTTGGAAATCTCTCCAATCTGCGCTAGGAACTCGCTTGGACATGAGTACTGCATATCATCCTCAGACTGACGGACAGTCTGAGCGAACTATTCAAACTCTTGAGGATATGCTCCGATCTTGTGTTCTTGATTTTGGAGGTAATTGGGATTCGCACCTGCCTTTGATCGAGTTCTCTTATAATAACAGCTATCATTCCAGTATCGGTATGGCCCCATTTGAAGCACTTTACGGTCGTAAGTGCCGCTCCCCGATTTGTTGGAGCGAAGTGGGTGAAGCTCAAATCACAGGACCCGAACTAGTTCAAGAGACAACCGATAAAATCGCCAAGATCCGTGATCATCTGCTGACTGCCAGAAGCCGACAGAAGAGTTACGCAGATCGTAGGCGGAAGCCTCTCGAATTTCAAGTTGATGATCTTGTTCTCCTCAAAGTGTCGCCCTGGAAGGGTGTTGTCCGCTTTGGGAAGAAAGGTAAGCTTGCTCCTCGTTATGTTGGGCCATTCAAGATTCTCGCGCGCGTAGGAAAAGTTGCCTACAAACTGGACCTGCCGCCCGCGCTCAGCAATGTGCATCCAACGTTCCATGTATCCAATCTCAAGAAATGTTTAGCTGACGAGAATCTTCACATTCCACTTGATGAAGTTCAAGTTGATGAATCCATGCATTTCGTTGAGAAGCCTGTTGAGATTATGGATCGCGAGGTTAAGCAAACCAAGCGCAGTCGTATCCCTATCGTGAAAGTTCGCTGGGAGTCCAAGCGCGGAGCCGAGTTCACATGGGAAAGGGAAGATCAGATGAAGATCAAGTACCCGCACCTGTTCTCTGCGCAGCCTACTTCGAGATAAATTTCGGGACGAAATTTCTTAAAGTAGGGGAGACTGTGACATCTGCCCGATCCGACCCAGGTACCCGTTTTCTGATCCGATTCTTTTTATGATTTAAAATTTAATTATTTTCTTTTAAAAACTTGACATTTAAAATATATATATTACTAATAATATTTTCCTTCCCGCCTCTCCCTCTCTCTTCCTTTCCGCCGTCCCGTCCCTCTTCTTCTCTCCGCCTTCTTTTCCCTCTTGTTGCCGTCCCGCCTCTTTCTCTCTCTTGTCGTCGTTCCGCCCCTAAGCCTTGAACCTCCCCCCCCTTCTCTCTTTGTTTGTCCTTTGTTTCTTCCCGCCTAAGGTTGTCTGCGCAGCTCCACGCGCTAGACTCCTTACAAGGAAGCCTGCGTGAAGATTGACTGTTCCTAGCGTTACGCGCTAGGGACTGTAGTTCTTCCCGCGGCGCGCTAAGAACTATAGTTCTTCGCGCGGCGCGCTAAGAATTGTAGATCCTCCCGCGACGCGCTGTGAATTTGTAGTTCTTCGGTTTACACTTGCACAGATGTTTTCTTGTTTTTGTGCTCATTTGGGAGCACGGATTGAACTATGAACTATGATCTATTTAGGCTTGATCACAATCTGATTACACCCTTGTTAAACACCAGACATACACGTGTTGCGCGCAGTGATTATTGTTATCTATTATCTATTAAACTTGATTTCTCACCAACACGCAAGTGTTTGACGTTTTATTTTAACACATGTTCAGGTTTGCTGTAGCTACATTTGGAGCTTGTGGACACGTAGGACGTTTTCACTTTTGGACCTAGATTAAAATGTATCAAGACAAGTTATTGTTGTTCGAATATTTTGCCTTATAATATATTGATTTATGTTGATTTATGTTATCTTGCGATTGCGTTGCGCGTGCGCTAATGAATATATTTATTAAATATTGACACCCAATAGTGTCACGAGTAATGAAACAATATGTGGCGCCCCGATGTATAATCCGCCTTTGGTCGGGGTGTTACAGATTGGTATCAGAGCTCGTTGACTTTAGGATAGGTGGTTAGACGTAACGGCCTAGAATACCTAAGAGTCCCTTCTCGCGCATGAGAGAAATCTCATGTTTGCGCGCTTATTGTTAATTACTCGTTGTTTATAAATATGCTTGCGCAGACGCAGCGTATGGTTTTATGTTTTATTTCGCGAGATTTCGATTTTTGCTGAATTTCGATTTTTATTGATTTTACTTACATATTCGTTTGTTGGGATTGAAAATCCGAAAAGTCATGGTGATACATGAATAGTTGATTTTCAAATTTCATTTACGATTATGTTCTGAGGTTGGAGACTTGAAAAGTCATGGTGATACATGAATTGTCAACCTCCAATACTCATTTTCTTGTATATTTTATATTGAAGATTGAAAAGTCATGGTGATACATGAATCGTCAATCTCCAATACTCGTTTACTAGTCATTTTAAATTGAGAATTCGGAAAGTCATGGTGATACATGAATTGTCGATTCTCGATTCGAATTTGTTATCTGTATTAAGTTTGCATTCAAATTCATGTTTTACTTTAATTGTTGATGGTATCTAACCCCGCGAAACCAAGCTTTATAAGATTATGCTTTGCGCTAAGATATTAACAAACTAAAACTTTTATAGAATGCCTCCGCTATCTCGCCGTCATCAGAGGAGAGAAGCCTCGCGCAGACGTTCGCTGCAACGTTCCCAGGAAATGGCCGCCGCAATAGCCCAAGCTTTGAGCCAAAACAATACCTCCGGTTACAACATTAAATCCTTCAATGCGGGTAACCCTCCGAAATTCACAGGGCTTGAAGGAGCCACCGTGATGCTCCAATGGCTCGAGAAAATTGAAAACACTTTCCTCCATACCCAATGCCCTCTTGACAGACGAACCCTATATGCTTCCAGTGTCCTGGAATCTAGAGCGCTTACATGGTGGAATGGAGTAGCTCATGCGCGTGGCGCAGAGGCAGCTTCTAGCATGCCCTGGGAGGAATTCAAAGAAATTCTGACGCGAGAATTCTGCCCTCCCAACGAAGTTAAGCGCCTGGAGGAAGAATTTTGGAATCTTAAGCAGTACAGTGGCGAAGCGCGCGAGTACGCGACGCGTTTCCATGAACTAAGCCTGCTTGTCCCTCACCTTGTTACCCCTTCCCGCCGAGCCATCGAGAAATTCCTTGGGGGTCTCCCCATGGAAATTCAAGATTCTGTATGGGCCAGAAACCTAGTAACCCTCTCTGACGCCATTGAGTTGGCCGCTGTGCTCAGCGACAACCATGTCAGAGTAGGAACCCTGTTCCTGCGGGGAACAGAAAAGACCAAACCCACCAAGACTGTCCCAGAACCAACAGAAACCAAACCAGAACCCTCACACCGTAACAACCTCAAGCGCAGGCGCAAAGCCTATGCGCTTACCAACCCGCCCATTGTCCAACAACCCGCCTACCAACCCCTAGTACACGCTCCTAACCCACTGTCAACCTACCCAACACCTCCTGTAGTCCATAACTATGCCTTAACCAATCCCGCACTCCCTGCCCCGCCAACTAAGAAACCTTACACAGGAAACCACCCCTTCTGCCCAACCTGTAGACTTCACCACCCACCTCAAGTCCCATGTCGACTTTGTCACCGATGTGGCCGCGTTGGTCACTCTGCTGAGTACTGTAGAGTCCCTCCCGCCAACCCCATCGCGCAAACCCCACCAGCCTACCCGCAGAACCCGCAACCAGCATACCCAAACCCACGACCCAGGTCGTGCTTTAACTGCGGTGATCCCAGTCATTTCCGGAACGCGTGCCCGAGACTACAAGTTCAGATTACGCAAGCGAACCCAGTTAACCAAATCTCGAACCAAGTGACGCGCGGACGAGCTTTTAACATAACCGCGCACCAAGCGCAAGCGAATAATGACGTAGTTAATGGTACATTTTGGCTTAACGGACATTATGCATCCGTACTTTTTGATACTGGCGCCGATAGAAGTTTTATTTCTCGCGCGTTTGAGCAGAAGCTTGCGCGACCGCGCGATAACTTAAAAGAAAATTTTTCAGTTGAATTGGCTAATGGCGAAACTGTTTTAATTAACTCTGTGATCAAGGATTGCACGCTTAACCTTAACGAAAACGATTTTCTAATCGACCTCATCCCCATGCCTCTTGGAAGTTTTGATGTTATCATTGGTATGGATTGGCTTTCGCATAATCGCGCCGAAGTTATTTGCGCCAAGAAGTTGATTCGCATTCCTCGAGAAAACGGTGATCTTCACGTCTACGGCGAGAAACCCTCCAGTGGTCTTAAGCTTATGTCTTGCGCCGAAGCCCAAAGACTCATGCGGAAGAAGTGTATCGCATTCTTAGCCCATGTGGTCAAACCCGATGAAGGAAAGAAGAAACTTCGCGATATCCCCGTTGTGCGTGACTTCCCTGAAGTCTTTCCCGATGATCTTCCTGGTATCCCTCCCGCTCGTGAAGTCGAGTTTCGTATTGATCTTGTCCCTGGTGCTTCCCCCGTAGCCAAATCTCCTTATCGTCTTGCACCCGCTGAGATGCAAGAATTGACAAGTCAACTTCAAGAGTTGACCGCTAAAGGATTCATTCGCCCTAGCTCTTCGCCCTGGGGTGCTCCGGTGTTGTTCGTTAAAAAGAAAGATGGTTCGTTTCGCATGTGTATTGATTACCGCGAGTTGAACAAACTCACCATTAAGAACCGGTATCCCTTACCGCGTATTGACGACCTCTTCGATCAACTCCAAGGTGCCTCTTGTTTTTCCAAGGTCGATCTCCGCTCTGGCTATCACCAGTTGCGCATCCGCGATGAAGATATTCCCAAGACTGCTTTTCGAACTCGCTATGGCCATTTTGAATTCTTGGTCATGTCCTTCGGTTTAACTAACGCACCCGCCGTTTTCATGGATCTAATGAATCGGGTGTGTAGGCCTTTCTTGGATAAATTCGTGATTGTGTTTATCGATGACGTTCTAATTTATTCCAAAACCAAGGCCGAGCATGAGCAACATCTTCGGTTGGTGTTGCAAAAGCTTAGAGCCGAGCAGCTCTTTGCCAAACTCTCCAAGTGTGAATTTTGGTCGGATGAAGTACAGTTTCTTGGCCATGTTGTTAACAAGATGGGTATTCATGTCGACCCATCCAAAATTGAAGCAATCAAGAACTGGATTACGCCATCCACTCCTACCGAAATCCGTTCCTTCTTGGGCTTAGCTGGTTACTACCCGGCGATTTATTTCGAACTTCTCAAAGATCGTATTGCCTTTAACAGCTCTAACGCACAAAGGTAAACCGTATATTTGGGGCTCGAAGCAAGAAGAAGCCTTTCTGACGCTCAAGCGATTGTTGTGTGAAGCTCCTGTTCTTGCGCTACCTGAGGGTAATGATGATTTTGTCGTGTATTGCGATGCATCCAACCAAGGTCTCGGTTGTGTTCTTATGCAACGAGGCAAGGTTATCGCTTACGCATCAAGGCAACTTAAAATTCATGAAAAGAATTATACAACTCACGACCTCGAACTAGGCGCAGTGGTATTTGCCTTGAAAATCTGGAGACACTACCTTTATGGTACTAAGTGTATCCTCTACACTGACCATAAAAGCCTTCAGCATATCTTTGATCAAAAGGAACTCAACATGAGGCAACGCCGATGGAACGAACTCATCAGCGATTACGATTGTGAGATCCGGTATCATCCTGGTAAGGCTAATGTGGTAGCCGATGCGCTCAGCCGAAAACCCAGCCAGCTTAACTGTATCTTGCCGCGCACGCAGCTTCACTTTGCGCCGATCCAAAGCAACCTTGAATCGCGCATTCGTGACGCGCAGCGCGCATCCATCAGTAATGGTAACCTTCGCGCCGAGTTAGCGTGTGGCGCGGAAGCTCATTTTGTTCCTAATCTGAGTGGAATTCTCTGCTATCTAAATCGCATCTGGATTCCCTTTGATGAGAATCTTCGCGCTGATATCCTGAGTGAAGCGCATAAATCTCGGTATTCTATTCATCCCGGCGCTGATAAAATGTACAAAGATTTGCGCATTACTTATTGGTGGCCCGGTATGAAAAAGGATATTGCTGTGTTCGTAGCTAAATGCCTGACTTGTTCTAAGGTAAAAGCTGAACATCAACGCCCATCTGGTTTGCTCGAACAACCAGAAATTCCTACGTGGAAATGGGAAAGTATAGCGATGGACTTTATTACCAAGTTACCTTTGACAGCAAGCAAACATGATAGCATTTGGGTAATAGTGGATCGTTTGACTAAGTCTGCTCACTTTCTGCCCATTCGTGAAAACTACCGTGTTGAGCATCTTGCGCAGCTCTATGTCAAGGAGATTGTCTGCCGTCATGGTACTCCTTTGAGCATCATATCCGATCGCGATGGCCGTTTTATATCCCGCTTTTGGAAATCTCTCCAATCTGCGCTAGGAACTCGCTTGGACATGAGTACTGCATATCATCCTCAGACTGACGGACAGTCTGAGCGAACTATTCAAACTCTTGAGGATATGCTCCGATCTTGTGTTCTTGATTTTGGAGGTAATTGGGATTCGCACCTGCCTTTGATCGAGTTCTCTTATAATAACAGCTATCATTCCAGTATCGGTATGGCCCCATTTGAAGCACTTTACGGTCGTAAGTGCCGCTCCCCGATTTGTTGGAGCGAAGTGGGTGAAGCTCAAATCACAGGACCCGAACTAGTTCAAGAGACAACCGATAAAATCGCCAAGATCCGTGATCATCTGCTGACTGCCAGAAGCCGACAGAAGAGTTACGCAGATCGTAGGCGGAAGCCTCTCGAATTTCAAGTTGATGATCTTGTTCTCCTCAAAGTGTCGCCCTGGAAGGGTGTTGTCCGCTTTGGGAAGAAAGGTAAGCTTGCTCCTCGTTATGTTGGGCCATTCAAGATTCTCGCGCGCGTAGGAAAAGTTGCCTACAAACTGGACCTGCCGCCCGCGCTCAGCAATGTGCATCCAACGTTCCATGTATCCAATCTCAAGAAATGTTTAGCTGACGAGAATCTTCACATTCCACTTGATGAAGTTCAAGTTGATGAATCCATGCATTTCGTTGAGAAGCCTGTTGAGATTATGGATCGCGAGGTTAAGCAAACCAAGCGCAGTCGTATCCCTATCGTGAAAGTTCGCTGGGAGTCCAAGCGCGGAGCCGAGTTCACATGGGAAAGGGAAGATCAGATGAAGATCAAGTACCCGCACCTGTTCTCTGCGCAGCCTACTTCGAGATAAATTTCGGGACGAAATTTCTTAAAGTAGGGGAGACTGTGACATCTGCCCGATCCGACCCAGGTACCCGTTTTCTGATCCGATTCTTTTTATGATTTAAAATTTAATTATTTTCTTTTAAAAACTTGACATTTAAAATATATATATTACTAATAATATTTTCCTTCCCGCTTCTCCCTCTCTCTTCCTTTCCGCCGTCCCGTCCCTCTTCTTCTCTCCGCCTTCTTTTCCCTCTTGTTGCCGTCCCGCCTCTTTCTCTCTCTTGTCGTCGTTCCGCCCTTAAGCCTTGAACCTCCCCCCCCCCTTCTCTCTTTGTTTGTCCTTTGTTTCTTCCCGCCTAAGGTTGTCTGCGCAGCTCCACGCGCTAGACTCCTTACAAGGAAGCCTGCGTGAAGATTGACTGTTCCTGCGTTACGCGCTAGGGACTGTAGTTCTTCCCGCGGCGCGCTAAGAACTATAGTTCTTCGCGCGGCGCGCTAAGAATTGTAGATCCTCCCGCGACGCGCTGTGAATTTGTAGTTCTTCGCGCGGCGCGCTAAGAATTGTAGATCCTCCCGCGACGCGCTGTGAATTTGTAGTTCTTCGCGCGGCGCGCTAAGAATTGTAGATCCTCCCGCGACGCGCTGTGAATTTGTAGTTCTTCCCGCGGCGCGCGCTAAGGTTTGTTCTGTCTGCCTTCGCCCTCGCGCGCTCAATCTTCTCGTGTGCGCAGCCTCTCGCGCGCGCAGCTTTCTCGCGCTGTCTTGTGTCCTTCTGTTTTAACTTGCTTGTTTACTTTTGTGATGTCTTATCTTCTGAGCTTTTGACCTGACCTGTCTTATGTCTGAAAAGTTACTTTCGGCGTAGCATGCGCACCAACCCCATTGGTTGGCAGGAAAAGTGACTGACATTATCTTTTGAGATCTGCTTTTTCCATGCTTGACCAGTACCTTTATCTGACCCTCCCATGCCTGTTTACTGTTCCCTGTCAGTCTTCCCTTTTGCTTTTTCTCTTTTCCTGCAGCCGTCATATCTTTTGTTATCTTTTGGTTTGTCTTGTTCTGTTTGCCTTGGAATCTTTTCCCCTTTTTCTGGATTTATGTCTCCTAGGGTTTCCCTATAAATAATAATGCTATTTTCCTAACACTACATACACAATACTTATTATCTTTCTCTTCCTTTGCTCCTTGCCGTTGTTCTTCCTCAGCCGCCTCCCTCTCTGCCTCCGTCTTCCTCCCTGCTCTGCCCTGCTTTTCCGGTAATATATATTATATATAATAATTTACTTATTAATTATGCTAACTTATAATCAAGACTTAAAACAAATCATTAAAACAATAATCTTATTTATAGGTTAACTTGTGCTTGTTTAAAGTTGATTCTTGCTTTATCTTACACCGCACCGTTTATCAAGTGAGTAATCTCGTACCTAATCCCTTTTTATTTTTAATGTTTTGGGATGTTCATGTGTTCATACAAACTTAGAGTCTTAAACTTGTTTATGAACTTTAGTCGCGCAGTATCCCATGTGTTGAGGACGTTTACTTGGCTGTTTATTTGTATGTGTGTATCATTAACCGCTTTGTTCGGCCTATTCCGAAGTTTTCATGGATCCATTAGATGAACACGGGAGACCTATCGTTTACGGTTTTCTTTGTTTACACTTGCACAGATGTTTTCTTGTTTTTGTGCTCATTTGGGAGCACGGATTGAACTATGAACTATGATCTATTTAGGCTTGATCACAATCTGATTACACCCTTGTTAAACACCAGACATACACGTG
The DNA here is from genome assembly GCF_021521415.1 of Bidens hawaiensis. Lineage (NCBI taxonomy): Eukaryota > Viridiplantae > Streptophyta > Magnoliopsida > Asterales > Asteraceae > Bidens > Bidens hawaiensis. The sequence continues at coordinate 218,990 of NW_027495724.1, read as the reverse complement.
TTGCGCGCAGTGATTATTGTTATCTATTATCTATTAAACTTGATTTCTCACCAACACGCAAGTGTTTGACGTTTTATTTTAACACATGTTCAGGTTTGCTGTAGCTACATTTGGAGCTTGTGGACACGTAGGACGTTTTCACTTTTAGACCTAGATTAAAATGTATCAAGACAAGTTATTGTTGTTCGAATATTTTGCCTTATAATATATTGATTTATGTTGATTTATGTTATCTTGCGATTGCGTTGCGCGTGCGCGAATGAATATATTTATTAAATATTGACACCCAATAGTGTCACGAGTAATGAAACAATATGTGGCGCCCCGATGTATAATCCGCCTTTGGTCGGGGTGTTACACTCTTGTCATCGGCTGCAGACTCGAGATCACGTGAAGACATCTTGCAGAAAGAAGAAAACGATTTCGGGAAAATGCTTGCCTGAAAAGGTGAGTATTTGCCGGAAATCGCTAAGAAGAAGAAGAGAAGGGTGAAAGTGTGGATTACAAAGAGCCCTCTCCCCCTTTATATACTAATCGCAATTAATGCGATGAATTTAATGCGGAGGAGAGAGAAATCGAAGGTGCAATGAAACTATGACACGTGGCAAAAAGCAAGCTGGCAACAGCTGTTGACAGGACGCGTACCATTAATTTCGCGGCCACGCGCCCGAAAAAATCGCGCCCACGCGCCTGAAAAAGCGTCTGGAATGACCATGTACTGTCACGTCACCATAACTTCCTGCACGTCCTGACACAGTCAGAAGAAACCGTCGCACGACGTTTAAGAAGTTTGGACTGTTCTTATCTTTCCACCAACCTTTCGAATTTCAAAATTCAAAATTTAAAAATGTTAAAAAGTAAGCGGGAAAATACCCCTAACCTTGGCGAACAAGTAACCGTAAGACGGATGCGGGTACAGTGTTAAGGCAAAACCCTTCACATACCTAGCACCCGCAGGGAATTGAAGCCAAGTAAACCTTGGCGAACAAGTAACCGTAAGACGGATGCGGGTACAGTGTTAAGGCAAAACCTTCACATACCTAGCACCCGCAGGGAATTGAAGCCAAGTAAACCTTGGCGAACAAGTAACCGTAAGACGGATGCGGGTACAGTGTAAAGGCAAAACCCTTCACATACCTAGCACCCGCAGGGAATTGAAGCCAAGTAAACCTTGGCGAACAAGTAACCGTAAGACGGATGCGGGTACAGTGTTAAGGCAAAACCCTTCACATACCTAGCACCCGCAGGGAATTGAAGCCAAATATTCCTCGGCAACCAAGTAACTATAAGACGGGTGCGGGTACAGTGTAAAGGCAAAACCCTTCACATACCTAGCACCCGCAGGGAATTGACGCCAGGAATACCTTGGAAGTAAAGTAACCGTAAGACGAGCGCTGGTACAGTGTTAAGGCAAAACCCTTCACATACCTAGTGCTCCGCTGGGAATTGAAACCAAGAAGGATCTTCTGGGCAATGCTTGCGGAAACGGAAATAACATCCCCGCATAGCGGGAACGTCGAGAACTACGTTGTTTGAAGCTCCAGGATGGAATTGGTGGTTTTAACATAATTGATCACTATGTTCAAAACTACCAAAACCTCATGGAGAATCCACACAAGTGGGACTCAACGCTCCTGACTTGCGAGGAGGTTACAGACCTACCCGCATCATACCCAAAGACCAAGCAGGAAACTCGGGAATTTCTGCAAGTGACAAGGACTTCCGCGGGAAGAATCCCCATGGAAAACCTTAAAAAATCCCTTTTCAAAACCCTTTGCTTAAGTCCAAAAGTTCACCTCACTTTATTAAACACGTAGGATAAGAACATTGGACTGGGGGGACTTGAAGAGGTAGGTCCCAGCAGAGCCCAGTTGGACCCGCAAGACTCACCTTAAACAGGGACGTCTGCGCAGAAACCAACTGGATCCGCAGGACCAACCATGCTCAGAGACTTGACGTCCTCATGCGCAGTACGCAAGCTGTTCCCGCAGGAAATGCCTCCCAATGGTGAAGGACTCCGCCTGTCCCCGCAGCCTCGGATACAAGCCATTAGGGAAGGCCACCCGCGCAGCAAGGCTACACGCACAAGGCTCTTAGCTCTCAATCATTCAGTGTCACCTGAAGGAATGAGCGAAGCCGGGAACAATCCCGCACAAGGGCGGGAGGGGGAATACTCCCGCCCAAATAAGCCAGTCCGTACGATACGGGAAGATCTTCTGTACTGTACCTGACGAGGTATGGGAAAAAGATCTGACTAAAGATACGACAGCTTATGGACAACAGTATGGCGACCAGCATGCTCCTACACTGTATGTCACTATTAGCCGCTGCCTACTCACCAACTCTTGTCATACCACGTGCGCAGCCGGCAGTTGGTGGAAAAGGAATAGTATACAGCAGGCCTGGTCACTATCAGCCGCTGCCTACCCACCAACTACCAGCAGGCACGTGCGTAGGCTACTGTTGGTGGAACAGGAATACTGTTGCAGCCGGCCACACCTCCTTGGAAACCTACCTTCGGCTATAAATACCACAAATGGTATGACCATCTCATCTTATCTTGTATCATCATATTATACCTGATATCTGCTCTAGCAATCTCTTAATATACATTTATATTTAAAGAGCAATCTAGTCTGATTCTCACGCCGGAGGGTGGTCACAAGGAGGAACCCCCCCCCCTTCTCAGTGACAAGCTCACGGTGTCTGTTTTGCAGGTTATCAGAAGAACCATCTTCTCAGGGTCTAACCCCTCGTGGGAAACATCTAACCCCCAGGTTACTAGTAATCTGCTCGGGGTCTGGTTAGTGTTTCTTCAGATGGGATAATATTTTATATTTAGGATTCAAACACACAGACCAAGGCAAACTAGAATCATGCAAGTTGCATATGCTATATTTAAGATGTTGGATCTTATTATTTCGAGTTCATCTTCTAAAATAGTAGCGGTCAAATCAATGATCCACTCCTATGTTATTAAATATAAAAGGAAAAAAATCAATAGCTGACTTATTTTACATATTCAAATAAATACAAAAGTTTATATGTTTATTAAAGTTCTATTTCATATTTTATTGAAAGACTCTTTCACACGTATTTACTTCCCATCCGTCTCTCTCATCCTTTTCACCGTTTCTTCATTTCACACAGTTTTTATCAGACAGATTGAACACGAAGTCATGCCCTTCCGATTCAACGATTTCATCTGGTTCTTTCTTCTTCAAACCACGTTTCTTTTACGAAACATCTTATTTTGCTTGTAAAAGAAGTCCTAATTTGCCACACGCATAAAGGCCATGTCTACAAAATTGGTTGTTTCAATCAAAATGGTTAGAATCAATGGATAAATTAACAAAAACAACAATAATGTGTAAAATAACTTTTGAGTAAATTGCAATTTTCATCCTTAACTTGAGGTTTGGCTGCTTACATCTAGACCGTCGACGTTTCACAAATCATGTCACTTTCGTCTATTTCACTAATCTAGTATATATTTTAACGTTATGTTAAGGTAAATTGGGTTTTTTTTAGAGTATTTTCAATATTCTGCTACTTTTTAACCTCCCCTCTTTCCCTGTATACCGTTGTAAACCCCAACTCTTATAAAACTCCATCATCAATCCCCTACACTTTGAATCGAATGAACTAACACACTAATCGATCATTGTTCTTTGCTCATGCTTTTTTGTCAACCATTGTTCGAACCTCTTGGACATAAATTAACCCCACTCAACGGTTTTATTTCTACAATAGACGAGTATGAATAAATGCCAGTTTTCTTGAACTTTGACTTAATTCCTGTTATACTGAAAGGGACGAAGTTGTGGATTTGTTGGTTGGGTTTATCCTGCAATGTGTCAAAGAGTTGTTATCATACTCTGCCTTTTGAACTCAATTAGGTGAATAAAGTGCAAGAACAAAAGGCTTGAAATAATGTTATTTCTTTTTCATGGTTGTTTTTTTAGTTTTGTTATGTATTTAATTGACCAAACAATATGTAAAAGTATTTGTTTCTTTAACCCATGTATCCAAATCTAATACAAGTATGTTAACACAATTTGTCAAACTTGTAATTATTTCAATATGCAAAATGTATGGTTGTTTTGTTGATGATCCCAAATATCACAAACTTTTATGTAATTATGTCAATATACTCGACTATCTCAAACTATTGCTCTGATATCAATTTGAAACACCCTTAAACTGTGAATTAAATGTAATGCAATGGAATAAAAGTTTACAGTTTGTTCGTAAATATCATACACATGTATATGAATATTCGAACATATCAAGCATGAAATACAATGCTCAAGCCATTTCTTATTCCTTTCTTGACTTCATACATGATAATTTGATGTGCACACAAAAGTTAGCCTCACGCTAAGTGAGTTCTAGCTTAACATAGCAGTTATCATAAAAGACAACATCTGACGTGTCGAAAAACAACATAACCTTTTCTTTTCTTTGTGGAAAGCAAGCCAATTAACGTATGATGGGAGTGCATATTTCTTTTATTTATTGGTTTTATTTTTGCTATTTGTAAGGGTCTATTTATAGGTTTAAGCTTTGTATTGTAATTAACAAATAGTTTTGGGGTTTTGTTTGTAGGATGGCGAAATATTCTTGATTTTGGTTTGGGCTTGGCTTAGGCCTATAGGCTTTGTATGTGATTCCAATATAAACATGCTTTATATTCATATTAGGGTTGGCTCCTAGTTTTGGTTGTTCTTTTCTTATGTACTAATTTATTGTCAGTAACATATAAAATCATGTTCATTGAAGTATTCCACTTTGTTCATCGATAATAATCATCTTCTTTTAATTATTCTTGAATCACTGCAATATCTAGTTTCCCATATTGATTGCATGTCTTCGATATCATTTTGTAATTGATTTAGTATTAGAGCTTCATGAATTATTCGTGGATTGGGTTTGTGATGTTATCGATTCAAGATCAAGGGGCTAGTTTATTGTCGAATTTGTCGTGTGTGAAGATCCCTGTGTTATTGAGAGATTTTGACTTGGTGTTCGTGTCACATCACGACTTAGGGTCTAGACGTGTGACCAATAGTTGGTACATGTTTTGTAAATATATCAGAGTTAAGTGGAAGTCTTTAATTTATAATAAAATATTAATATACATTTGAAATAACAATTTAATTAAAAACCTTTATTTATAATATTAAAATATTTAATTTATTTGGAACGCTTCTCAGATAATAAATACACGGGTATTTAATATATAAACCTTGGTTGCATTTTTTAATCATATTTAAATATTGTTTACAATATTTTAATAATTTAAAATGAGCCATCTCAACCTTGCGAGCGTCTATATTCTTGAAAGGCTCTAATTTCTTGCTACCTGTACTAACTTTATTTTCTGAAATGTTAGGAAACATACGTCAGCGATATGCTGGTGAATCGTTGACTCTAAAAACATTTTATAAATATTTCTTTGACTAACAAGATAGTTTTCTTGAACACACTCAGCAGAAACGTCTCTTATTTCTGGGATTGTGCCACTGCCAAACACACACAATTACGGTTCTCTGGGAACTGACGCCCATTGAAGAACTTTTATTATGATATCTAGTCTGCGGCCACGTAGCCTTGATTGATAGACTAGAATTATGTTTGAATCCATACACATGTGTACTCGGTCTGAGTTGCTTTTATTTTCTATCTTGTTAAATTAGGGATCACGTAATCCTTTAAATCTTTTGTTAGAGATCATGTAATCTCATAAAATTTGACTGTCTTTGTTTAAGATAAACAACCCGTTTATCTTAACTCATTGAAAAGGTTTAACGTATACACCTGTGACTGTCTGTTCTGAATGATGTGGTGATCTCGTTTGAAAACGTTTGTGAATGAATGAATGATTAACCTATAATAAAATAGGTTTATATAAATACCCGGATCGTCTCTTAATCCAGCTACTGATCTTTAGTCTGGTTTTGATAGCTTTAAACCTTGATTGATCTTTTGTGTGAATAAAATATTTTGATATGAAATCTTTCTCTTTATTTGTTAATTATGTGCTATGTTTATTCTTTAAGAAGAAATGTCATTTGTCTATAACATTGATATACATATAAAATCTTATGTTTTTTATTTTGACTATACTCTCATGTATATTATATTTTTTATTTTAAAGAAACATTATTTTATCTTAACCTTTTTATTTATTTTGATCAAGGTCTAGGCTATACCCCCGACTAGGGTCTTAGCCATATAATAGTAAAATAATAACTTAGGCAGAACCCCTACCTTATGCGGTTATACCAAATTTATATGCCTAACTTGTACAAGCAACACTTTTACTTTATGTCGGGTACTAAGACTCTGATTGGTGGAACTTCGAAGCTTGGCACACATTACGAGGTCGGCATGAAAAACGAGGTGCGTCGAACATTGGGATTAGTCAGCACGAACTTCGAGGTGTCGTCGGTATATGGAACGATTTACGAGGTGATGGTTATCGGGTCGAGGCACGGAAACCGAGGTAGAGAGAGAAAGAAATTCTAGAGAGAGAGTGAGGTGGTGTGATGACAATGAGCCGTGACCCCTCCCTTTTATAGCTGAAATCAGGCTCCATCGTGATGCACGATGGTCCCTCTTCCTTGGTCGTCGTGTATCACTATGACTCACTATAACCTGAGCGTGCCACGTGTTGACACGTGGCATGTCACGTCTTCCACGTGGGGGAGACGCGTCGTGAGTTGTCAGACTATGTCATAACGTATCGCGATGGCTTAAAGTCTTGGACTGTCGCATATCGCGACACCGCTCTCTCTGGGATTCGGTGAGACAGCCATCGCATAACGCGATGGTTCCTTGCCTATGCCCATTGCGTATAGCGATGGATTAAGATATCCGAATTTTTTATTTTGAACCCCTTTACTTTGATAACTTGTCATATCTAAGTCTTACTCGCAATGTCCAAAAATACTAATGCAGCTCTCAAGCGGCTCGCGGCGATGCGAGCGTGCGAAGTGCGCCACATTGCACCTATCGCCCTTCGCCGTCACCATCTCAGTCGCCCTCGCCCGAGCCCGTGCTCGTTGGGTGCTCCACACCCTCTGCTAGAACCACTTGGTGCATGCTTGGCATAAAAGAATATTACTATGGAAACTTTCTTCTTTATAAAGTGCTTCCATTTCTTTACTACTTTCCTTGTGGGATGTATTCCATTTTCCTTATTTATACTCATGTGGAATCCTTTCACTTTCTTACATCCTTCCATGTGGTATGAAGTTTCTTTTTCCATATCCTTAACATGAGATGACTTTCTTTATTGAATATTTTTATTTTCTTATAAAATGTCTTTATTTTCTTTATCTAAATTTTCTCATTACTTATTTTAGTGAATAATTTTGATCCTTAAACTTTACTAAGTTGTCAAATTTGGACCATAATTTTGGGGATGTTACAGTTCGTATTTTCTAGGTTGAATTGTTTGCATTTGATTATCAATTTGGTGTTCACATATTTGATTCTTGTGTTTAGTGAAGACCACGAAGAACTTCATCATCAGAAAATTCATCAGGTTCATAAGAGGGTTTGTTAAGAAAAGATTTGGAAACAGTCTCTCAAAATATGAAATATCACGAATTTCATATTTCTTGAGATATTGCTTGCTCATTAATTTATCGAGCTCATGGATTCTTTTATTTGAAATCACAGAATAGAGATCTTGAGTTCAGTTCACGGATCAATTAGTTCCTGTGGTCTATTGCATTCTTGGAATTGAGGTTGTTCTCGGGACTTCCAAGGTGTTCTTGGTAATCAAGTTTGTTTGCGAGTTCTATAGGTTCTCTTGATACACTACATAGGGGGTTAAAGTGTTCATGAGGCTCAAGGTATTCTAGGGTTTTACTACTTTTACTAGTGTATATGAATTTTATATTAATGTTCACACCTTAAGCTTTGTTCGCGAGTTCAATGGATATTAACAAGACCACTGCTTCTAATTCCAATGTACACCAAAACTTGAACTCGATCATTTTGCTACCATCGCATTCCCCCTTAGCTTTCATCTAAAGGGTTTGCTGAATGGAAGTATAGATTCGAAAAACATGAGTAAATGAAAGATGCCAAGATATGGAGATCCATTCTTATAGGTCCTTATGAAGTCACCTACATCATGGATGACTAGGCTAAGACAGTTGCTTAAAGCATGTTGAACAATACATTAACAATGCCTTTGAGAAAGTGTAAGAAGCTGAAAAGGCTCTTGCCTGTTTGACCCTCGCATTATCACAAGAGGTTGCACAAGGATTTATGGAGTTGACCACTGCTAAGGCTCTTTGGGAGGCCTTGATTGAAGTGTATGAAGGAACTAAGGGGGTGTTTGGTACAGAGAATGGAATTGTAGAGAAATGAAATAGAGAAATGGAATTGCAGAGAAAGGGAATTGGTCTGGAGAATGAGAATTGACTGTTCTGTTTGATAGTACAGAGATTTCAGTAGAGAAATATAGCTGAGAATCATTTCTCTTGTTTGGTACATAGAAAATAAACAGAGAATTATATCAACTTTATCATTAGCACAAGTATTTTTTTCATAACAAATATTTATTAAAAAATAAAAAACATATAAAAAGATGCATAAATTCCAACCAAAATATGCATTGATCAAACCAATTCACATACAAAACATAGTTTTTAAGCAAAAAACATCAACCATAGTTAAAACCAATTCACATACAAAACATACTTCAACCATACACAACTATCCCATTGAACCATCGGTATACAACTCGACCATCTCAATTTTCTCTTCTATTGTCAACGCAAGAAAAGAACGTCCTAGATCCACATCTTTACCAATCAAATGAGCTGCTTTGAACCGTTTTTTCGTAGTGATACCTGGTAAAGCTTTCAACTCATCACTAACCTTTTCATAGATTTCACGAGCCTCCATACCTTCTTTGCTAAGTTGTTCACCCACCATCTCCCCAAATCGAAGCAAAACTTCCTTGATATCTTTGCAAGACTCTCGATATATCTCATCTGCATCCATGCTTCTACCTCTTTTGCGCTTGCTTGTTACACTTCCTGTTTGTCCTTCAGATCTATCAACATTTGGAACGGATTCATCAACAAAATCAAAGTCTTCAATATCAACAGGTGAGCTTTTTTGCGTCTCTTGAACAACAACTTCTTCTCCAAGGTCAACTGCTTTACTACCAGTAGCTCTATCCTTACCGAATATGGTACACAATTTGTCATAGAAAGGAAATGACTTGTTACGAAAATTCACAGCACCTTTGTGAGACTACAAGACAATTACAAATAAATTAGACTAAAATTTTAAAATCTAAAAAACATATTTTTTTGAATATACCTACACGTATTCATTCCAAACACTATCATCGGCAATAATACAACATTTTTGTTCATCCCAACCAAACCCACTTGTATATATCATATACAATGCTAAAGTGTGTCTTCCATGTCTTCATCCTAGACTTTATATGTGGTTCTGCTTTGAGGCCAGAGTTAGGAAGACTTACATCTAGCAATTGTTGAACACCATTTAAATAACCTGGTTTGAATCCATTGTCAGCACTAGCATACTTTCCGGATGCATGTATCTCCATTAATGCATCAATTAGCTTTGCATCTTCATCATTTGTCCAGGTATGCTTGCTCCGAGTAACTCCTCTCACTATATTTGAATCTGCCATGTCTACATACAAATGCATAATTATACAATTAAAAATCATAATTCATGTAACTACAAATACAAATATAACAAGAAACATTAATAAGAAACAAATAAAGTGCATAAATAAACATTAATAAGAAACATCCTTGGTTCTACAAACAAAAAATACATAATTGTCAAACATAATTAAGAAACATTGTTGGCACGCTGCGCACGCATCGCAGTCCAACTATTAAACATTTCATTAGCAAGAAGGTCTCTACGATCGGTCCATTCTTGTGAGGGCTTGATCATAGAAATAACATTGTCATGGTCATTTGCAGGTTGTGTGTGATTTACTGGGATTTCGTTATCAAGAGGGTCTTCACTCATTGTTGTTCGTATGAAATTGTGCAATAAACAACAAGCAATGATGATACGTGGCATGAACTCTATGGGATGATATGAGTTATCACGCAAAATAGCCCATCTATCTTTAATCATTCCGAAACATCTTTCTATAACATTCCTGGCCGATGAATGTCTCATATTAAAGAACTCCTTAGCATTTGTAGGAGGACGAGACCAATCGTTAAGATGATAACGTTGACCTCGATATGGAGTTAAAAATCCTTCACCATTTGTATAACCGGCATCACAAAGGTAGTATGTTCCTACAATTAACCATAAACTCTATGTTAATTATCATACTTAAATCTATGTATATTCTTTGAAAATTGTCTATCACATACCCGGAGTTATTTTAAGACCATTGGGTCTACTGATTGCATCACGCAAAACTCTACTATTAGCTGCAGAACCCTCCCATCCCGCTAAGACATACGTAAATAAAAGGTCTCTCGTACATACTCCGAGTACGTTAGTACAAATCTGCTCTTTTCTTGTCCTATAAGGTTTTCTATCAATAGCAGGGACTTTAACTTTAATGTATGTTCCATCTAATGCTCCTAAGCAACCCTGAGTTAAAAGAAATCATTACTTACTAATGTATGTTAGCAAAAAATATCTTTAATAAAAAATGTGTTTGACTAACCTTAAACCATTTCCATCTTTCATCAGTTTCATTATCTGGCACTGGCATGGGTGACTTGTAGAGTTCTTTGTGTAATCGACATATAGCATTTAAGATTAACTTGAAATACCGACTTACAGTTTCCCCGGACCGATGAAATCTGTTGACTAGTATCCTGTTCTTTGCATTATGAGCAAGGGTATGTAAAAACATAGCAACTTGCTCATCGACTAGCATGTTTTTACTATTCTTTAGTCCCCCTCTAGTTTCTAGCATATCACAAAGTGTTGTAAATGCATGTATATTCATTCTTATGTTAACAACACTCGTAACATCACTTTCATAAACCATCCTCACCATGTTTTCACGCCTATTATGGTAACTCATTAAATATTTTGTACGTAAAGTCATTGACTCAATCGACCGACGCAAATGATAAGTACACAACATCCACCAACGAATCGTAACATAAATGACATAAAATGCACCTATGGCAACTATTCTTTGTCTGGAAGGTGATCTTGCCATCTACACATAAAAATATAAGAAAATTCAAGAAAAACAAATAACTCCAAAATATAATCCAAATTTTAGTTTGCTTTGTGTCTGTTAAATCTAAACTTCATTTAGCTAAGAATATTGAAGCAGTTGCTAATTTAATCAACAACATAAACCTAATTCATGTTCTACCACTTAATAAATATTGATTTGTACAAAGCTAATAGAATAAGATGTATAATGAAAACAAAGTGTTGGATTAAAGGAGAACTCACAGGTTAGGTTTGCTGATGATTAAATGATTGATAGAAGCTGATTCCAGGTACGGCGGCGATGCTGATGGATGTCAGGTGACTGCCGATGCTGATGAAAAAAAAGTATATCAGTTTGCTTTGTGTCTGTTAAATCTAAACTTCATATATATAACAAATCAAAAGAGTTCATAGTTCCTATTATACACTAAACTAGACCTCACGATAGTTTATAATAAGCGCACCATGTTCAGAGGAACCAAACTTATATATTGTACAAAAAGAAAAAATCCAAAATCTTCATCCTAAATAAACATTTCTAAACTGATATCTAACTAATCCAAACAATACCCATGTATCAGTTGTATATATCAAAAGTTGAGGGCATTATCGAATGCTAACAATACCTATGTAAGAATGCACATGTTAAAGCTGCCAAAATCATACACTATGAGGCTGCCAAAGTGCACATGAGATTGCAGGTAAATTAATGCAAAAACGCAGCCAAAATGCACACCAAAATGCAGCAAAATAAAGTGCAAAATTGAGCTAAAGTGAAAGAAGCTTCCAAGTTATCTTATAAAGTGTCAAAATGGACACTATGAACCGGCGAAATTACTCATCAAATCCTAGAACATGAATGCCAAATCTTGCATCAAATTGCACCACAAAATTATGTGAAAGTGAACATGTAATTGTAGGAAAACGAATATCCATCTCAAAATAACCAATCATAAATCATAATAGGTTCAAATCAAGGAATATTAGTAATTTCAAAACGAATATCCACCACAAAAAGTTAGAACCTCCTGCATTATAAAAATGTTTTAATTACTCGACACATTTAAATTTATAGTTGATATTTTATCGATACTAAGACGATAAATGACTGTGACTTTAAAGTCCCTACCAAAATTTCTCAATCTTATTAAACAAATACATAACTAAAACTTTAATTCATGTATTTTATATGATGAAACTGCTACTATTACTTGAATTGTAACATGCACATTCAAGCATATTAAACAAAAAAGTATTTAACATTCCCAAATAACATCAGTTTGTACATGTACATGTATTGGGCCCATATTACATAATATGCGCAACGACTGGTAATGATCAGTTAACAATAACTCAGCAAACAAATCTACAGAAATCCAAATTCACATTATATTTAATTTAGCAATTAGTTGTTATAAAAGATTATAACAAAACCGAACACGATATGTTGTCGTTAATTACCAAATTTGAAATGTTGGTGCAGTCAAATTCCAGCAGTTAACGATATTTCAACCACATCCAACAGTTCAAAATTGGCTCAGATACACTATCATCATAGCCTTATCAAAGAAACCAACTAAACGTAAGGCGCAAATGCTGCGGCAAAACAACGAAAGACAGTTGGTAAATGGCAATTCGACTTAATCACCACCAAGGAAATCGAATCGGAGCCAGTTTACAATATACGATAATCATCATAGGCGCTCAGATACATGATTATCATTACCCGTGTCAACCTAACCGAGTCATAGTAGGCCTTAAAGCCGCAGGTAAAACACCAGCATAGGGTTACCGGACGAAGAAAAGGCCATCGGAACCCTATTCATGTGTTTAAAATCATCGAATTAGAAGGTTCTAAGCATCCAATTAGGGATTTGTTACCTTCAATTAAAGAACTGTGAAGTGCAACGGAGTGAAAGTCGGTGACGGATATTGTTGAAATCGGAGGAAAGCGAAGACCCTGTGATGGCGCGGCGATAAGAGGAGCATGTGCTATCCTTGCTGAAGGAGGAAAATGGGAGAAATGAAAAGGAGGAAAATGGGAGAAATGAAACCCTAGAAATCAATTCTCCGCTTTTTTTAGAGAAACAAAATCAGAGAAATGGAAATGGTTTATTTCCATTTCTCACCTCTTTCTTTCATAAACAAACAAGAGAAATCTTTCCAATTCCATTTCTCACCCCTCAATTCCCTCTACCAAACACCCCCTAAGGATATGAAGGAAAGTCACAAAGACATGCTTAATAAAAAATTCAACATGTATACTTGTTCTTGGAGAATCTTTGGAGCATCAAATCCCGAGGTTTGCCATTTTTGTTACTGAAATTAGAACTGCTAAAATTCGTTTGACTAAGATAGAAATAAATAATAAGTTACTGAATGTTCTTCCAAGAAGTTGGGATATGAATGTGGCTATAATCAAGAAAACAAAGATTTTACATGTCTTACTCTTTAATATTTCATTTTAATTATTAAATCACGTGAGATAGATCAAGCAATGGACATTAAATCACACCATCATGTAAAACAAGGCATGTATGGGAAAATCAAATTGTGCTTTTTTATTTCACAAAAACGGGCTATAGTAGTTTTCAAGGCCAAGAATTTTGTAAAGACAGTTGGAAGTGATGTTCTAAGCCCTTAGATAAGAAGATTGGTTTTAACAAGTCCAAGTTGAGATGTTACAACTATCAAAAGTCAGGTTACTTTTCTCGTGAATATACCAATCCTCAAGGAGAGAGAAACACTGAAAGGGCCCTTTTTCCTGTCGTGGTTAATAATTCAGTTGGGTCCTCGAATAAGAAAATGTGAAGGCACAAAAATCAGTTTTATTGGAACGATAATGTACATGCTTTTGATTTGATGAAGAAATTTGCTAAAGCAAATATTGAAGAAATCCAGGCTAAGGAGAAGCTGATCAACGAGGAATAAAAGATGGAGACTCACATTGCATCATGGTAACCATACTCCAAATTCTTCTGAGGTATGTCTTAATTGTGTTCTCAAGCGTGCATAGATAAAGTAGCAACTTAAAGATTACACAATGGCTACCTAGTTAGAGGATTATAAGATACTAAAAGAGAGTTCTTCACATTTAGGAAAATTATAAACTTGTCAAAGAAAAGATAGAAGCCCAAAAGAAAGATACCTCTAACTTGATTTAAGAAAAAAGTGACGTGCGTATCTAGATGTCAATAAATGTATTAATGATTTAACAATTGACCTAGAACAATTTCAAAATAAATTTGAAAATGGTGATTATAATTTTGAAAATTAATGTTTCTAGCAAAGTGTTTGAATCAATGATTGAAAGTCAGTTAAAATGAAACTATACAAGGGGTGAGGGCATAGGTGGTATTTGCTTTTGTATAAAAAGGTATGCGCATGCTCTTTTGTTTGCGATGCATAGACTACACGCAGACATTGCCATCTACAAACTATTTGTTTTTCAAAATCGTTTCATTAAAAAAACGTTTACGTGAGCTCTTCTTGGTGCAGACTTGGTTCATCTACTTCTAAGATCGTAGAGGGTTAAACACCACCACCTACCAACACCCAATGTCCACCATCATCACCACCCAACATCCACCACCCACCACCATTGTAACATCTTGAAGTTCTCACATTAAGTTTAGGCCGAAAGTGTCAATTTTCAAAGTTGAAAGATTAAAATGAAAATTCTGAAGTTCAAGATCATCGCTCTACGCGACGGGGTAAATCATAGACCCATCGTGATACGCGATAGAACTCACAAATCCCAATGATGGGCGGTGTCGCGCTACCGATGGCCAAGTCCATTACACCATACATATATGCGATGTCCATGTTAAGTTACCGGAGAAACGTGTCAAACGACGTGTTAATACACCGCAAAATTATACTTGCCACGTGTCAACACGTGACATGCCTGAAAACATTGCGACGTTGTGTATCGCGATGGCCACCGACTTAATTTCATGGCGATACGCGATGAAAGCTAAAATTCGCCTATAAAAGGGGACCGCGAGCATGAGCCATTCACATCCCAAAACACCTTCAAAATCACACACTTAGCCTAGGAATTCGTGCTCGACTTCTCTCAACGATCCGTTGTCTTGAAGTACGAGCAATTTATCGAAGCTCAACAGCTCTGCTAACTTTCCCAAACCTTTACTTATTTTATTACCCGAAGCCCTACCAATGAGTTTCCGCTCTTTTTTGGTTATTATTCTCGATAAGGTAGGAACTATGTTTAAGTTATTTTTAAATCATGTTATAATAGCTTTGACCTTGTTGACACTATGGCCTCTGACCTTGAAAGACTATTATAATTATATAAAGATTATTTATGTAAATAAATGATATCACCAGTAGTGAGTCTCTTGCCCAAGAAAAAGTAATTCGTACAAATCCTAATCAACCACATAACCCTTTTATTTTCATGGAGAAACTCAATAAACCTGGTAGAACCTATTAGGCTAAAGCATACTATCACAAATGGCATATAAATACAAGTATATTTTATAAACGACTATAATGTCAACATTAAAAATTGTATCAAGGTTAAAGTTATAAACATACTAAAGGTTTGAAGCTAGATTATGTGATCAAGATATTCATATAAGGTTATTCTTGAACTATAAGTCTAGGGTAACACACAAGTCAAAAATCAGTAAGAGACGCTGATCAGAATAGGTGAACACGTTAAACCTTTACAAACTGACAGACATTTACTCGATATGATAAACAGGTTGTTTGTTATAAAGAGTCAGATAAATATTTGCATGGGATTTATGATCTCTAAAAAATTACAATACGAAATATAAAATAAAATCAATTTAGATCGATACACATGATTCTAGATCCAAACATAATTGAAAAAGCAAGCACGCACAATAAATTAGTCATAACAAGTTCTCCAACGGGTTACTAGGCTTGGAAAACCTTTAAATTGTGTGTATGTAGGGTGGTGGTAAAAATCCCGGGAATGACATGCATTCCTGCTGAGTTTGTAACAAAAAACTATATTGCATTTAATGACTGTTATAAAATCTTTTAGTGTCAGTCAACGTTTCACCATCTCATTGCTAGCGTATTTTTTCCTCCACACTGCAGGTAACTATAGCAAGGATTAGGAGCTGTGAAGTTATACGGTTGAGTTACAAAGATGGATCGAATTTGAATATTTAAAATTCCTGTAACATTACGAAACAACATTTTGTAAACCGTATACTCGGGTATTTAACTCCCGAGTAAGTTTTCAATGTAAATTAATATTTTATAATTTAAAGTCTTCCGCTAAAATAAATCTGTAACTCTAATATAATTAGAAAATAGGTAACAAATTTTAGTCACACTTCTAGGCCCTATGTCGGGGTGTGACAGGTTGGTATCAGATTCCTCGGTTTCAATGAATTAGGTGTTAATATAATAGTACCTAGACTTTAACCACTTGATTAGTTAGTAGGGATAAGAAAATATTGGTAGTCTACCTATCCCTAAGTAAAATTTGTGCAGATGTGTTATATAAATTACTTTGGGCATAGACGCCGAGTAGCGAGACTGTCAAACCCTTCACCCTTACCAAAACAGTCAGATATGGCTAGCAACGATAGCTATTACACCAAAATTTTCAACCAAGATCAGCCGATAGTTCCATTGCTACTATATGAAAGACAAACGGTATATCTTCATGGAAGAAAGCCAATGCAAGTAGAAATATCTAACAACACCTCTGAAAACATTCCACAATACTACCCATCCGAAATCCACCATATCAACCATCCGCGGAGATCGAAGTTCAAAGAAGGTTTAAACAGGAACTCAGTTCAGACTCATCAAGTTGGATGAACTGTCATTCAGACCAGAGTAAATGGCACTTTGGATCACCATCGCCAAATTACCAAGCTCCACAATCAGAAACAAGACCAAGCAGAAAACCTAAAATGAGGGTTACCATGCCCTATCATTCCAAATGCTAACTAGTTATCCGTATGAACCCGAAGAGGAAGAGGAGGAAGCAGAAAGAAATGAATATCCTGATATACTACCATATGAAGGTCAAATAACCACAATTTCCAAGCAAGCTAATGAAATTTGTGAGGAGGCTAGGCTCATTATAAGAGTTCTATGCAAATAAAATCCCGAAGAAGAAACACATGCTTATTGAAGAAACACGGATCTACTCCCCACTAATGGGTCCTAGATCCAATGAATCCCCAAGGTAGGATACGGTTATTGCCAATACGATATGAATACAATTCCCAAAGTCCAATGACGTAAATCCTGGAAAACAGAACACCGTGAGCTCGTAACGGGAAGGACAAGAGGGGGGGGGGGGGGGTTCTTCCCATAACCACCCTCCGGCGTGAGAATAAGTACAGTTCTGATGAGAATAAAGTACTTAAGTAAATTGAGAAAGTGCAGTGGGAGCGAATGAATACCTCATGACGATTGAGAGGGTATTTATAGCCGAAGAGTGTAGGGAAGTGATTGGGCCAGCTGTCCTTTTAGAAGATGCTCTCGTAACCGTCTGGACACGTGTCCTCATATGATAAGTTCAGGTTATACGTTGCATGTGCATATATAAAAACCTGGACACGTGTCTCTCTATCATTGGTTAACGAAGCAATATTGGCCATGTGCATGGTTATAACGACCTTGCCAGGTGTCACTGGCTGATTGGCTGAAAGATTACGTATTGCCCAAGAAAACTTCTTGGCAGGTCTTCTAGAAGGTAATTGGTTATTGACAGCTGTCCCGGAGCATTACCTCGTGGTTATTTACGCGGAAGGATATTCCTTCTTGCGGATGACTTTTGAGGATGCTGTGATGCTTCCGCATGTGCTATGAGGGTGTTTCTTCCTCAAATGGTTATGCGGGTGGTTTATATGCCCCGCGGGTGCCTTATGAGGGACTTCTGATTGACCAGCGGGTATTTCTTTAGGGTATTTGAGTCTTTTTGGTACCCTACCTCTATAAGTCCCCCTAGTGCAGTGTTTCTTCCGTGTGAATTCTTTATGCGGGTGAAATTCTAGACTTAATGTATTTTGGGGATTTTTGGATTTTTAAGTTAGGTAGAAAATATCCTCTTGCTGGTATAGATAATCATGAAAAAGGACAAGTTGACCACTTGCAGGCGCGTGAACAGATGATGGGACGTTTATGCCGGCTGTCACTGTACTTGACTGCGCTGCTTTCCTTTTTTTCGAATTTCCCGCGTGACGTGGCGATGAATTTCTCTCTCCACTGTTCATATCCCATCGCATTAATTGCGATGGGTATAAAAGGAAGAGAAATATTCTGGTTGAAGTTTTATCGCCTTTATTCTCTACATAACTTCTTTACTTTTCTTTCTGATAAAGGTTTGAATTTTCTTATACATTCTTCTGCCAAATTCTTCTGCAATGTCAAACGTTCAGACTGAAGTTGACGAAGTAGAAATTTCATGGGACTACTCGGAATACGAATGACTGTTAGAGACGTAGGGTATTCCAACGGAATGGGGATCGGAATTTCCCTCACCGGGTTCTATAGCCAGTTTATCTCCACCTGGTAAAATGACTGTTTATGCCGATTACTTTTCCAGTGGAAATTTTCGTCTTCCCTTGACGAAATTCTTTAGGAATGAGTTAACCGCCTATGGGATTCATTTATCCCAACTAGATACACGTACTGTAATGCGAATTCGACATTACGAATTCGTATGTATAGCACGTGATCTAGTGCCACACGTTGATCGATTTCCCGTTTTCTACCGTCTTGCCATCCGCGATGGTTGGTATACCTGCCAAGGGTTTTCCGACCGAAGTATTGGATACGAGGTTGAGAAGGTGTCCGCCGATTGGCGCAACATATTTTTTTGGATTTCTGAGGATGTGGTACCTGTTTCCATGGTCCGCCGTTCGGTTAATTATCGTCTTCCGGACGTTGTTACAGCTGCCCACGAAGGTCGTGACTGGTTTCGCACTCTAATGGTGGAACCAATGCCAATTCGGGCACTACCTGAGGAAGCCCTGGTGTGGGCAGGTATGAGCCGTCTATGGGCCTCAGAGTTTATGGAGCTTATCTTTGTGGACTTGTATGAACGTAAGTTACCCCAACTATTCTTCCTTCTTCTTTGAAGTTTTCTATGATTAACTTCGTTATCTTTTCAGGTCGAGGTTCTATGCTCAATGCCCTTTTTGAGGATAGAGGTTGCGCCCGACACAACATCCGGGACGCCGGGGACCTGCCTATTCTTGAGAAAACCATGTCCCGTTTCCTTTTTCCAAAGAAGGTGCGGGCTGAGCCTATTATCTCGGATGCCACCTTTGAGACAGGTGCGTATGTTCTAAACCCTCATCCGCTTATTGCTATTACATCTGATGGGACGATCACCACTTTATTATCGAGTGATGATGATATCGATGATTCCGATTTTTCCTCCTCTCAAGAGGAGAGAAGGTCTGATGACGATACACCTGAATCTTCTTCTATCTCCCATTTATTGGCAGAATTAGAGAAGAAGAGGGCTTTTTTGGCTTTCCAAGCAGGTCAAGCGGGCACTAAGGCTGCTGATGCTGAGGCGGGTTCTTACAAGAAGAAGCGAAAAACCCATCGTCCTAAGAAGCCATAGTATAGTCTTGCCGATCGCATTGACACAGTAGAAGGTATGTATTGCTTTTGAAATACTTTTTCCATTTTGAACTGTTTAGCTAAGTGTAATTTTTGTGCAGATCCATCAATCTTACCAAAAAACGTGTCTGAGAGGTTGCCTACTCCGACTCCTCAAATGGAAAGGCAACCTTCTCCTCTTCCGGAAAAAGAGGTAGAAGATCCACCTTCTACTCCGCCAAGTAATATTAACATGGAAGATCAGCCGACCTCTCCTCCAATTGAGACTACTATAGAAGAGAGGGTGCCGATTTCTCCAGTTGACACTTCGGCGGAAGATCCTAACAACCTGTCTGGGAATGATAATCGTTTTGACTGTCTTTTCCAGGCTGGGGGTGGTATGAATTTGCAGAGAGATGACCCGCCTGTGGATGCAAAAGGTTTTAGGAGTAATGAGACTCCTCCTCTCCCTCCTCATCAACAATCATCGCCTTTTCCAGTTCGCCTAGAACCCTCAGGTTCCCGCTATTATGGGGACGCGAACTTGGGTGACAGGCATGATTTGTTTGTCCCTCCCTGGGACATTACTAACAGATCCCGGTTTACTGACCCCGGGGTCTGTATGAGTTTTATGAAACATTGTGCGCCCCCTGCTGAAATGTAATATCAACGTGAACTTTCCCGCCACGACATTCATACGAATGTAGCCTATCATCTGGCTAATGCCTTGGCTGGTAGCCAAGAGGTTTTATGTGAGTGGCGCACTCTAGGCGGGAAGGTGGGGGAAGCTCGCCGAGCCACTGAGGCTGCAAAGAAGGAGGCTGAGGAGCATCGCGTTGCGGCTCATACTGCTAAATGGAAGCAGGTCGACGCGGAGAATGCCCTCAAGAGTGAGCCGGATCGTCACGCTGCAGCTGCTCGCCGATGGAAAGAAGCCTGTGAAAAGAAAAATTCCCTTCTTGAGGCTGCTCGGGCCAAGGCTCAACCAGAAAGGGATGATTTGGTCCGAGCACAAGAAGCAAACTCAGCCCTAGAAAATCAAGTGTCTCTTCAAGGCACTCGAATCTAGGAGCTTGAGGCCGAGCTGAAGTTGCAGAGGGAGTAAAATGATCTTAAAGACAAAAGTGCCCTTGAGGTTCAAACTGCTTATGACTCCCTCCTGCAAGCTCATGAAAAAATGGCCGTGGAATCTCGGGCGTTTCAAGTGCGAGCCGAGCGTGCGAAACAGGATCGTCAGTGGTTCTTCACCCGAGGGGTTGATGCTGTAAGTCTTTGAATGTTCATTACTTCTTATTTTTGATATTGAAGACTTTCTATTTTTATCCTTACAGGTCGTTCGCCATATCAAGGGAAGCAAAGAGCTTACTGACAGCTTTGCTAATGTAATGACTGCTTCTTCTTCTCTTGGACGTGTGAAGGGATGAATTATGCTCAAAGTAATCGCTCATTCAAAGATCATCCTCTTCACGGCCTTGACGTTAAACAAGAGCGAAGAATACGGGTAGAGGAACACGATGGTCTGTGTTTCCCGCTTCAAGACATGCTTCCAGAATTTGCTTTCGCTAATGACGGTGTGCAACAGTTAAAGGTCTATTTGGATGAGGAGTCTGAGGATGATTCTTCGGAAGACACGTCATTGAAGGATCCGGAAGATAAAACCACTTTGAACCCTTAGAATAGATCTAGATGTTGTGGTTTGTAATTTTTCTTTCTATATTTGTAATATTTCTTTATGAATATTTTAATGAGAAAAAACTTTTTGTCTTTTGTGAATGCCCACTGTTTTAAAGAATATATCTTTAGAAGATATTTTTGAATTTTGAGATTCGGATAACTTGTATGACGTGGCGGGGAGAGAAATTTCTGGGAGCAACTGACAAGACGTTTATGACGTCTTTGATAGTCTGTCTACAGTTTCTTGAGTTTCCCACCTGACGTGTCAATCATCGAGCAGTCCGCGATTTCTCTCTCCTCTGGCACACCATCAGTCGCATTAATTGTGATGGGTATAAATATAGCGCCTGAGACTCCACACAACTCTTATTGCTTTCCAACTCTTCTTCTTTCAAACCCTCAAAACATAGGAGCTTTTCTGAGATTTCCTCTTTTTCCTTCCCAACCAAGTTTTACTCATTTTCTTAGATGGCTGGAGATAAGAAGGGTACTGCTACTATTACCGATGTCACTGTGGCCCTTAAGAGAAAGGACTATGATGACATTGTAAACGTTTATGGCTTAGCACCAGAGTGGGTGCCAGAACGTCCGGCTAGTGGTTCCGTTGCCACTAGTCCTCAGCCGAAGAAAATGGCTGTATATATAGACCACTTTACGACGGGGAATTTCCGGATTCCGGTGACGAAGTTTGTACAATCAATCTAGACGACTTATAGGGTTCATCTCTCACAGATCCATCCCTTTGGGATGCTGAGGATTCGTCATTTTGAATTCTGCTGCCAAGCTCGGAACCTTGAACCTTCCACTAGCATGTTTGCCGTTTTCTATAAAATGACCTTCCGTGATGGGTGGTACAGTTTTGCATCCATAGAAAAAAGGGTTATAGGTACGGAATGGATCCGTAGCCTCCATGGTTGGAAACCAAAATTTTTCTGGATCCGAGAGGATGTTATTCCTTTCGCGATGACCAAACGCAAGTTGGAGGACGCCATGTCGGTGTTTGTGGCCGCTGCTCATGAGGGTCAAGCATGGTTTAAGACGCTGACCTCTACACCGACTCCTATGCGCCCTATTCATAAGGGGGCGATGGTGAGTGCTAAGATGAGCCGACTATGGCCATTTCCGACCTTGGAACCTTACTACAAGAAAACTGATAAGTGTAAGGTTAGGGAATATTCCTTCTGTTGTATTAATACTTCTTTGATATCTGACTGTTATCATTATTTGTGCAGGTGAGGGTTCCGCCTTTAGTACCTTGTTGGATCATGAGGGGGGAATGATGGTGCGCCGCCTAATCGATGAAAAGGATGCTCCCTTTCTTGAGCGTACCCGCCCAAATTTTGTTTTTCCCACCGCTTTCCGCTTGGAACCCATAGTTTCCGAGGCGATGTATGCCAAAGGTGAGGCATATGTTAAAGATTGCGTCCAAAAAGGTGAGGGCATTCTAAAACCTTGACCTGTGACTGCTATCACTTCCAGCGGGGTGACTGTACTCTTTTCCTCCTGCGAAGAGTCGTCACTCTGTGAAGGAAGTTTTTCGGCTGATGCTAGCACCGTTGTGGACTCAACTGCAGGTCTCACCTGGCAGAGAGCCACCACTAGCCAAGCGGCGGGTCAGGACGATGTTGACGCTGCTGCGAGGGAAGACCGTCCTCAACCTGATGATGTCACCACTGAAGGTGAACATCCAATTGCTGATGTGGACAGTTCGAAGGTGGCTGGAAAGCACAAGGTTAATCCTGCCAAGGCCACCCCTAAGAAGAAGTCCAAGAAGGCGAAGCCTTCCGCTTTGGAAACTCATTTGGACAAACTCGACGCAAACGATCCTTCATTAGGTGACCGAATTCTTTTTACTTGTTAAATGCTTTAAATTAGAATGTTTCTAACCCTTTGTTAATGTTTTTCAGTGAACCTGGACAACCTCTCTGAAGGTGTTACAGGTTTGAAGGGTTCAATTTCTCTTCCACCACCACCACCACTTAATAGTGCTGCAGAGCCCATTGAGGTGGCGGATGATTCTCCTTTGAAGGGCAAGAAGGTTGATCATACTGATCATGTCAGTATGTCACCTTCTTATAACGTCCATCATTTTAGAGATCAAGGAGGCGTGAGTATGTTACCTCATGTTGCTCAGATATCTCCAGCTCCTCAAGAGGAAGATCCGACTCCGCACCAACCACGCTGGTCATTACGTCGGGATTCAACATTCCGTGACGTGGACTTATGTTTTGAATACTTGCAGGAGAGTCTTTCACCTGCTGAGAGGGAGCGACGTCGCCGTAGTATTCGCCAAGAGTTATTGAACTCCAATTCTTATTACTTGGCGAATACTATTTCCACTAATCAGGAAATAACCAGAGATTGGTTGGCGATTAATGAGCAATGGGATGAGCTGGCGGCCTCTGCAACTGAGGCCAAGGAGGAAGGCCTGAAAGCTATACACGAGGCCCGAGAGGCCCGCCAGGCTCTAGATGAGGAGAAGACTGCTCGGTCCGCTGCCGAGGATGCCAAGGCTGCTCTCCAGAAACAACTAGATGATCAAGCCAAGTTGATGGATGAGCAGGCCAAATTGGTGGAGGCTCTTCAAGCTGAATCTGCGGCTAAGGATAAGCGCTTGGCTGACCTTAATGCCAAGAACTGGGAGCAGGCCTTAGAGTGTGCCGGCCACAAGATGGATCTCATCCGGGCCAAGGCGGACCAAAAATGGCTATTGTCGGAAGCTATCCCCAAGGTATGTACCTTGTTTTTATTATAAATAATCTAAGTGTTTTAGGGTTATTTACACATGATTGTTCCAATAGGTCACCGCCGATGTTCGGGCGAGTGATGAGCTTGGGAACTGTGTTGCAGTTCTCCTTAAGGCATCCAAGCAGGCTGGTCGCCAACTGGGTTTCGAGGAAGGTTACCAGTTTGGTTCAACTTCCAGACTTCCCGAGGAATATATTCTATCTGGCCAGGATACTACTGCCGTCCTAAAACAGAAATCAAAGGACTTTGATTCTTTGAAATTTTCTTTGACGGGGCAGATATCCGAGCTTGCGGATAAGGAGGATGCCATAGAACAACTAAAGGAGCTACTAGATCTTGATGGTGAAGAAGAAGAAGAAGAGGAAGCTGATAATACTGCGGGCAATGAAAATGTAGCTCCATAAATGTATATAAACTTTCTGTTGTAACTTTTTCTTCTTTTTGTAATCTCTTTTGATCTATAATAAGAAGTCTTGTTTCCTACCGGTGCACTTTGTCTTATGTGTTATAATATAAGTGTCTGTCCAAAACTTCGTTTTTGTCAATAAAAGATTACAACTTACCAAAATAACATGGGACTAACTTGACACTTTCATACATTGGGCATAAGCCTTTTTACAATAAAGGAAATTACATTACTTTGCTAGTCTATATGGGCGCGCATGCCAAAGTAAAAGGGCAAATAAAACTACTACATATAGCATTTCTTTAATTGTGCTGCGTTCCAAGTACGGGGTATTTCAATCCCATCCAATTTTTCTAACTTGTATGTACCTTTGGATAGTACTTGTTTGATCTTATAAGGTCCCTCCCAAGTTGTGGCTAACTTGCCCAGAGGCTCCTGTCCAGAGGCCTCGTTATTGCTGAAGACGAAGTCTCCCGCATCGAATTCGCATGTCTGGACCCGTGAGTTGTAATACTTCTGAAGTTGTCTCTTGTAATTGTGCTCGCGAATCGATGCTAATTCTCTTCTTTCTTCTAATAAATCAAGATTCATCCTAAGTTCGTGATCATTATTATCGATCAGCAAAACCCTTGCGGATGGAATCCCGATTTCTGCGGGAGTCATAGCTTCAGTGCCATAGGTTAGGCTAATGGGTGTTTCCAAGTTACTGGAGTTCTTTTGGGTGCGGAACGCCCAGAGTACGTGAGGCAGTTTGTCCACCCAACCCGTTCGTTTCATCCATAGCCTTGCCTTGATCCCTTCCTTGATAGTTCGGTTGGTCCTTTCGACCTGACCATTTGCTTGCGGGTGTGCTACGGATGTGAAGGTCTGAATGACCTGGAGTTCTTTCAACTATCCTTGCAATCCGCTATCAGGAAATTGGGTCCCATTATCACTTATCAATTCCTGTGGGAGACCGAACCTGCAAATGATGAATTCCCAAAGGAATTTTTTCACGCTTGAAGCCGTGATTGATTCAACCGGTTTGGCTTCCACCCACTTGGTTAAGTAATCAATGGCCACTATCAGGAACTTGACTCATCCCGGGGCTTCTGGGAAAGGTCCCATGATGTCAATAGCCCATTTTTGGAACGGCCAGGAAGATGTTACTGGAATCAGTTCGTTCTTCGGACGCAGAGTGTTAGGGGCATGACGTTGACATGAATCACACTTTCTGATTTCTTGTACAACGTCCAGGTGCATGCCGGGCCAATAATACCCTGCGTTCATGATCTTTGCAACCATCATTCTTGGTCCTGCATGTAACCCGCAAATACCTTCGTGGATTTCTCGAATTAGGTAATTTGCATCTTCCGCGTCCACACAGCGTAATAGTGGACCAAGGAATGATCTCCGGTATAAGACGCCATCAGTCAACTGGTAATTCAAAGCTTTGTGCTTAATCTTCCGAGCCTCAGCCTTTCCTGCTGGAAGTGCTCCGGAAGACAAGTAAGCTATAATGGGCGACATCCAAGATTCAACACCAGTTTGAATTACCAAGACTTGGTTTTGTGGAACGGATGGATGGTCTAGAACTTCTACACGAATATCTTTGGCGAAATGCTCAAAATTCGTTGAAGCTAGCTTGCTAAGAGCATCCGCGGATTTACTCTCGCTCCTCTTAATGTGGACGATAGTGAAGGAGGAAAATTGGCGGATCTAGATCTTTGCTTGTGACAAATAAGAAGACATGAAATCGTTTTTAGCTTCATATGTTCCATTTATTTGCCCCGCAATTAGCATAGAATCCACCCGGGCTTCCAAATGTTTCACCCCAAGCTTTTTCGCTATCCGCAGGCCTGCTAGGAAGGCTTCGTATTCCGCTTCATTGTTGGTACTTTTGAAGTCCAACTTGATGGCGTATGTAAATTCATGTCCCTCAGGGTTGACTAGCCTTAAACCTGAACCTGACCCTTCGCTGCTTGAAGCTCCATCCGTGAACAATGACCAAACTTTCCCTTGTTCCGGAGGTGCTTGGGGTTGTTGTTCAATTAAGCATTCTTGCTCCTTGTATTGCGGAACTTCCGTGACGAAGTCCGCGAGTACATGCCCCTTGATCGCTGGCCTCGGCTTATACTCAATTGCATGTTCACCCAATTCAATGGCCCACTTTGCTAATCGTCCGGACAGTTCCAGTTTACTCAACACGTTTTTGAGTTTGTAACCGGTTAAAACGTTTATGGGATGTCCCTGAAAATATCTCCGCAGCCTTCGAGCCGCATAAACCGGCACTAAGACAAGCTTTTCTAACATTGAATACATGGTCTCTAGATCTGACAACGTCCTACTAACATAGTAAATTGGAGTTTGGACGTTCTTTCTATCGGTCAGCAAAATGGCTCCTATGGCAATATCCGAGGAAGATAAATACATGTTAGAGGTTCACCCGCTTATGTTGCTGTTAGAGTAGGAAGCTCCATTAAGCATTTCTTAACTTCCAAGAATGCTTTTTCAGCCTCCGCGGTCCATTTGAAATGTGCCTTTTTGAGGCAATTTCTAAGTGTCGACACGAATGGATGAGACTTGGCCGCATGATTTGCTAATAATCGGTTTAACGCTACAAGTCTCCCATTAAGTGTTTGAACCTCTTTGAGGGAGGAGGGTGAAGGCATGCGGGCTATTGCCTGGATGTTATTAGGGTTGGCTCTGAAGCCCGCGCTCGTTACTATGACTCCAAGGAATTTACCATCTTCCATGCCGAACGAACACTTAGCCGGATACAACTTCATATTGATGCTTCTTAGTGTTTCTAAGGTCTCTTCAATATCTCTTAACATCTGATCCTCTTCACTGCTTTTGATTACTAAATCATCCATGTAAACCTCTAGATTTCGGCTTATCTGACCTTTGAAAGCTTGATCCATTAATCGCTGGTATGTGGCGCCCGCGTTCTTTAGTCCAAAAGGAATCATTTTATAAAAAAAGTGCCTTGATCGGTTCGGAATGCTGTTTTGTCTTCATCATTTATTGCTATACGGATTTGGTGATATCCCTTATAGGCGTCGAGGAAACATTTGAATTTGAACGGGGCCACAACATCTACTTTGAGGTCGATCTCAGGTAATGGATAACAATCTTTCGGGCATGCTTTGTTTAGGTCTTTGAAGTCAATACACATCCTCCATGTCCCATTGCTCTTTGGGACAATGACCGGATTAGCTACCCATGTTTGATACTTGCTTTCCCGGATGATCCCGGCGTGAAGAAGATCTTGTACCTGTTCGTTCATGGCTTTCGTTTGTTCTGGGCCCATCTTCCGCTTTTTCTGAACAATCGGAGTAAACATCGGGTTTACCCTCAACTTGTGTTCAGCGATGCTCCGTGGGACACAAGTTATATCCGCGGGGCACCAGGCGAAGATGTCCATGTGTTTGGTCAACAATTGTTTCAAAAAGGTCCTTACTATCTCCGTGATAGCAGGTCCTATTGTGATTGTCTGGTCCAGGAACTCCCTATTCAAAACCCATTTCTCAGGTTCGGTTCTCTGAGCCTATCTTGGAACCTTGTTTGATCTTGAACTTTCGGTTGTAAAACAATGTCGATTTACATGAATTATCGCCACGCCAGTGCGAGTTGGAACTCCGACTGCACCATGGGCTGTGGACGGATGGGCATTGAAGTCTCCAATTGCCTCTCGTACCAAAATAATGTCATGCTTGGAAGTTGCTGGTAAGACCAAAAATTCAACTTCTTCTGTTCTTGAATGGACTCCGTCACTGAGTTTTACCGGGAATAATATCACTCCACGTGGATGCATTACCTCTCCCCCGAAACCAGTGATGGGAGCATGAATTGGTTTTAATCTTTTTTTGTCTTCTTCGTCCAACTGTTCGAAACACTGTTCGTACATAATGTCACACGTACTGCCTGTGTCAAAGAACACATATAGTGACCGGTAATAACCAAATTCAGCAGTAATTATCAATGGGTTTTTATTACACGGACCGCCTTTGACCCAAGGAAAGATCACGTGTTCGTTCTTCCATTTATTGTCAGAACGGTCCCTCCTCTTTCCCTTAACCTAATGTCCCCCTTGAATCATATGGAAATTCAAATCTTTGATTTGCCTTGTAGCTGGGCCTTGGCGGGAGGTTTTCCAATCCCTGTTCGTACGCCCTTAACCAAATGTTCGAGTTAATCGTTTTTAACAGCTGCTTCAATTTCATTTCTGAGGGCTACACATTCATTCGTGTTGTGTCCAATATCATTGTGATATGAGCAGTGCTTCTTTTTATCAAGGAATGAATTCCGTGGCATTGGTTGAGGCTTCCGGAAAGTCAAATTCTCCGTAGTAAGATTTTCTAAGGGGGTTTTTGATAACTGGGTCCAACTGTTAAGGGAACGAGTTGAAAAATTACGTTTACCTTTGTTGCCGCTAAAAGACCTTGCATCAAAAGACTTAGATGTTTCTGTACTCGGCTGAAGTCTTGACCATATTGGTCCCTTAGCGTACCTGTTCGGTCTCGGAGTTTGAAACTCAATCTTCGGTGATTGTTTTTGACTACTGGAACTTAGATTTTTTTCAGTTCTTGCAAACAACTTTGATGCCTTCATGATTTCATCCCATGACTCAGGCATTCCATCTCTTCCTGTTAGAGTACGAATCAAGGCATCACTGTGGACGTTCTTACAGAATGCTCCCCGTAGCATATCCTCGCTTACTCCTCCGATGTTAAGGCTCTCGTTAGTAAAACGGGTAATTCAATAGACTCATTATTTTGCCTTGTAACATCTAGTATTTCTGAAGGGTCACGAGTATGTTTCTTTTGTTGACTAAAGTGCTGAGAGAATTTTGCTACAAAGTCTTTCCAACTTGTAATCTTTCCACATGGCAATTTCTCAAACCATTCCCGTGCTGCCCCGGTGAATATTAGTGCGAACATGTGACACCAATATGGAAGAGTCCAACCATTGACTCCTCCAACTGCTTCGAACCTTAACAGATGATCACTAGGATCAGCCATTCCATTATATGTTCCAACGGATGTTGGAATCTTTGCAGTGATCGGGAATGGAGCTGTCGCGATGCTCGAAATAAATTTTGATTTCTCTGTGAAAGATTCAGGGCGATATGGTTTAGAAAAATCATACTCAGTATTGCTATGATACTTTGCATGGCGGACAACTGGGCGAGGATAACTAGTCCCTCCGTATGACGGGAGGCGACTATCTTCGCTGTAGTAACTACCTTCCGGGTTATAAGTTGAGTCGTACCCATCCAGTTCGTTCTCATAGGATGGTACCCGCATATCCATGCGGGGACGAGGACGTAACCTCCGGGTCTCACTCATGTTCCGCTCCGGTGGCTGACTGTACTGAATTATGGCTTCCCCTTATGGGAGGAGAGATAGATCTCCTAGGAGGCTCATCATACGTCAGGTCAGGGTACGGCCATGGAAACGTTCATTCCGGACCCGACGTTCGTACTCTGCTTTCAGACTACTTTGTTGAACACGAAGCCACTCGTCCGGATACAAAGTTTCTTCGGCTCTGAAATTATAACGATGGGCTCTTCTTAGGTTAGAATCACTAGAATCTTCTTCCAAACCTAACTCCGATTGAGTTCGGTGGACTTCTCTTGAAATTCGTTCTAAATTCTTCAAGTTAGAACCCCCTGGGGCTGTGACATGCCCCAAGTCAGTAGTTGGTGTAACAACATTTCCGGCGTCTATCGGAGTGACACCTTCTTGTTGAGCAAACAACCCCCGAGCCATTGAACCACCCAAGGAAAAATTTCCTGGATTGACGTTGTCGGTTCTTGCGACAGGGGTCGAAATTCGAGCAAACACAGATTGGGCCAGCTGTCCTTTTAGAAGATGCTCTCGTAACCGTCTGGACACGTGTCCTCATATGATAAGTTCAGGTTATACGTTGCATGTGCATATATAACAACCTGGACACGTGTCTCTCTATCATTGGTTAACGAAGCAATATTGCCATGTGCACGGTTATAATGACCTTGCCAGGTGTCACTGGCTGATTGGCTGAAAGATTACGTATTGCCCAAGAAAACATCTTGGCAAGTCTTCTAGAAGGTAATTGGTTATTGACAGCTGTCCCGGAGCATTACCTCGTGGTTATTTACACGGAAGGATATTCCTTCTTGCGGATGACTTTTGAGGATGCTGTGATGCTTCCGCATGTGCTATGAGGGTGTTTCTTCCTCAAATGGTTATGCGGGTGGTTTATATGCCCCGCGGGTGCCTTATGAGGGACTTCTGATTGACCAGTGGGTATTTCTTTAGGGTATTTGAGTCTTTTTGGTACCCTACCTCTATACTTATGTTGTAAATCCGCACCTATATCCAAAAGAGACAGTATATATCTTTCCATCTTCATCCACACCGATATGATACCCGAACCAGCCAAATGTGGAGTTGGTTGAGCTTAGGAACGAAAGGTCAAGAAATAGAGAGTACACAAAAATATCATTAAGAAATATGATAAGATGAGAAATGTTGTCAAGAAAGGGGTTCGAGATTAGGGAGAGTCATAGTCTAACTAAGTTGTGTTTGTTTGTTGTACTTTCTTGCTTATGTACTATAAATAAACGTAAAATAATTAAAGGCAGTGCACATTCTTTGTTTTAAACACGTCTATTTACATATTTGTAGTATGTCTAGAAAAGAGAGTCAAAACAGCAACCCAATAAATACTACTGCAAATTTAAAAACGGTTCTCAAAAAATATGTTGGCGGAATCTGTGACATGATCAAAGAAGTGGTTATCCAACTAATTAAAATGATACAAGAAAAATCTCCAAATTCAAGAAGCACGCAAAATAAACCAAACGATCAAAACCAAGCCAAAGTATATCGGTTCATTCAAAGAGAGAATCAAAAGAAAAGAAAAAAGAAGGTTATGAAAGTTCAACAGCCGAAATGAATTGATTATAGTAAAGAAAATAAGGAATTATACAGAGATAAGAGTGGAATAGTTACTCTACCATGGTTTGAGGAGATGGAGTATATCGTAGTCATAAGTAAGTGTACCAAAGAAGAAATAATTCAATACATATCCCAGATGTTCAAAGGAGAGGCCTTATAATGGTGGAGTGGATAACTTTTAAGAAATTGATTAATGTTGATACATGTTTTGTCATCTTGGTCTTTGTTATTATGTATTTGGTCTTCTTGTAATAGTGTAGGGATTAAGCTTTTAATTGATGGTTGCCAATTCGCTAAGGTTGTTTAGCGAATGGGATTTTGGCTGCTTAGGTCCATACACTGGACTATCCAGCGTATGAGTTTGTTTTGTAGAAGTCCATACACTATTATGTTAGCAAATGGCCTAGCGAATGATAACCCATTCGCTAGGCTTGTTAGCGAATGGACTCGTCCTTATAAATATGATGCAAATTATGTTTCAATTATGAAAATTATGCTTCAATTAATGAATCAAATTATTTTTTTTAATGAATTGATGTCCAAACTCTATCCATTTGCTCTAAAAAAACACACACTGGTCCTAATTGATCCAAATCACTATAATCAAAGACTACATCCTATGTTTATGAATGTATGATGATGATTTGTGTATTCTCAATTGGTATTAGAACTAAAGGATGTTCTAATCAATTAGGTTGAATCGGTTTTTAGAATGTGAATTGATATCAGACTTGTACAGACTATGAAATCATTCAACTTATTCAAATTTATTGGTTAATTGTTATTAAATGGATTGAGGATTGATCGGTTGATGGTTAATTGATAATTAGTTGGTTTAATTTGAGGTTAATTGATTAATTTTGATTGATTTTGAATTGAAATAGTTATGGCAGGATGCTTAGTGTTTTCAATTAAGGATTGTGACTTTGATAAGTCAAAATTGATGGATTGTTAACTATTGAATTGATATGTGTTGGTGCGGGTTGTCATATGTTGTTTTGGCAATGATTTGTGGATTGAGATTGAGGATTTCAGTATGTTTATGATTTGGTCATGGATATGGTTTTTGGTATTAAGGATTAAGTATTAGTTGAAGACATTCGCTAATTTCTTGAGCCAGTCGCTGGTTCATTCGCTGAGTTTGTTGTAATCGTTGTAACCGATCATTCTCTAGTTTTTCCATCCTTTCACTGCCATTCGCTCTATATTTCATCCATTCCAATTCGCCGCACATTCATATTCTTCATATTCATCCATTCGATATACCCATTTGCTACATTAATTCACCAAATATACATTCTTTCACTGTCCTTATTCGCTTACTCATTCTCTCTATTCATCTTTAACAAATTGTCAAATTTAATCCCTATACTTTAAATCTTGATAACTTTTACCCCTCATTCCCTCAAAATGACAAAGTTATTATATTCTTGCTTCGCATACGTGATAAAAAAACCATGTTTAACTATGACAATGAAATTGGTTCGCGTGCTAAAACTCCCACGCTGATAAATATCATCGATTATTAAAGGTGGAGCCAAAGATTTGAGTCTCATCTAGGAGTTATTGAACCTGGTTATCTTCCAATGTTGGAAACTCCTTATGAGTATCCTATGATTGATATTGCTGTTGTTGGTCCTAGAATGAAAGCCAATGAACATTTGACTCCTAAAGAGAAGAGAAAACGTGATTTAGAAGTCAAAGCTTATTCCACTGTGACTATGACATTGCCTGAATTCATCAGTTTTGTGATACTAAGATTTCAGCAACTTGTAGGTTGCATTAAGGGCAAGAAGCTTGGGTAATACACAAGAAAGCAATAAGTCAATGATAAAGTATCAATAAAATAACTTTAACATCTTACCCAACGAGATTGTAAATGAGTTGTTGACAAGGTGTGAGCTACACATGGATGAAACTGATAGGATTGAAACTTTTAATGATGCTTTGCTTGAGTCTTATTCCACTTTTGTGATGATTTTGACTAAAAACGGATTTTTTCAAATATTAATCTCTCACGTTTATTAGGTTTATTGGAAGACTTGAAAAGAGAGAAAATGAAATCAAGTGTCAAGGCATGTCTAAAGCAAATCAAGATCCATCTTTGTATGGTGGGGCTAATATTGTTAACAAGAGTGTATCTACACCAATAATAGTTTTCAACACTCAAACTAGTCATGTGATTCGTCCACCCGAATCATGAGCCTCAATACTTTCAAAGCCCAAGTTCCTTAAGTTCAAGCACAATACCTCCTCCACCTCCACCAAATGTTAACAGGAAAGAAGCTGAACAACACTTTGCTATCATGGGAACTTTCTTGTGATCTTATGAACAGTTGGTGACTAGCAATGTAGCCACTTGTGATTTGACTGACAAAGACTGTTCAAATGAATCCGATGAGTTGGAATTAATGAATCTCAAGTGGAACATGGAAATGATTGTGAGGAAAATCAAGAAATACATAGAGAGGACTGGTAATGATCTTCCTACTGAGAGTGAGAGGATTGGCTATGACAACTGAAAGTCAAATTCTATAATTTTGAAGAATTGGGTCACTTTGCCAAAGAATGTGACAAGCCAAGGAGAGAGTATCCTCAAAAAAAGAATCCAGATAGAAACTCTAACTCTCAGAAGAAGTATAAAAACAAAGAGTCAAAGAGGTACCCCAAAAGACCTTGGAACAACCAAATAAGAGTGAGTCTATGGCAATGGCAATTCAAGAAAGTGTTGATTGGTCAAGAAAGTTGTTGGGAGAATCTTCAGCAAGTGAACAACATCAACGAGTATTGATTGATTAATGTTTGATTGATGAGAAGAATAGGAGTGTTGTGGCTGAGGAGTCATATTCAGAAGAAGAATATTCTAGTGATGATTAGAAAAGTCCTTTTTCTTGCATGGCTAAAATGGAAGAGGTAAGTTTTAACTCTTCTATCTTATGTGAGTCGTGTAGCACTTTTTCATCTGATTCGGAAGATTATGATGATTCACAAGTAATTATTTGTGTTACTTGTGCTGAGAGTTTGTCAAAGATTAAGAATATTCGTAACCATAATGAAACTATGGTTATTGATCTTGCAACTTTAAAGGACAACTATAGAACTTTTTTTTAATAGTGAGAAACAATAAAAAAATGAAAATTGATGCTTTAACTGGAAGTAATCATGAGTTATAAATAGATATTTCCCTTAAGAGAAATTCAATTAATGCCCAATTTTATGAGATTATTAAACGGACAAGAAGATCATTGAAAATGAAAATGAAGTATTGGAGTTAAAAATAAAACTTGATAATTTCAAATACTCATCATTTTTTCAAATTAAATTAATGAAGTGAGTAGTAGTTATCCTCAAGTAACTATAACTGGCCTTGGCTATGTGGAGGTTCCTCCATATTTTGGACATTATTACACTAAACTACCTAACACCGAGAATCTAAAAAAATTAGATATTACATCTCCTTTAACTGTTGATCCTATGGTTAAGGAAACTTTTGTTAAATCAACTAAAGATGATAAGACTAATTATGAAAAATCTTTTGTGAAATTTGATAAGAAAGTAACTCCAAATGTTCATTACAAGAGCAATGTGTTTTCTAAAAGTGAGGAAGGTGTTATTGTAGAAGATGTGTTTGAACCAGTTGTGGTACACACAAATTAAAATATACCTTTAGAAATTCTTGTTCTTTGTGACCAACAAACTACTGAGAAATTTAAAACTGGTAAAACATCATCTTATGTTGCACCGAAGGGATATGACAGGAAGGTTGTGTCAGATAAATTGTTAAAATCAATAGTGAATCTAGTTAATATTGAGAGAAACTAGAATGTTTACAAGTTTAAAGGATTTGATCAGGTTATAGTAGATGAAGTATTTCCTTTAACCCTTGTTAATCACGAATGTATCGAAAAGGTTTTTGATTATGGAAAACCTGTGTCTAGTGATCATGTGATTTCTAGCGGGGAAATTAAGAAGAATAAAAGTAATCCACAAAAGAAATCTAAGCCAATTTGGTTTCAACAAAATCATTTTTTTTAAATTAATTGGGTCCGACATGCTCAAAAATTTCTCTCAATGTTCTAACCTAGAATTTTTAAACAAAACCAAGTTGAGAAATTGTCTAAGTCTCTAGTAGAGGTTTGTTTGTGTTCTCAACTTAATGTTTCACAAGCATGACCTATGTCACCATACAAGTTTGTGGAACGGAGAACTTGTTTTTCGTGTGAAAGGGTCACATTGATGTCAATTGTGAATCTAGGGTGAATAAGATAGAAAAACCTCTAATCAAGGATGAACAATCCTTTATTAGAAGTATTTTGAGAAGACAACCAACTGAAGAAAAATGTGATACGAAACAAAAGTGTGTTGAAGTTTAATAATATTGGTTAAACATGTGATCGGTCTATATAATTTCAAGGTTATGTTGTAATCATCACTTGATGAGAAATGTTAAATTATTTTCAATAGATACCCCAAGTGCCGAGCTTAACAATAAGCATGGAAACTGCCACTCCTGTGAGGCCTTGGAAAATAAAAATTAAAAGAGACACCAAGTACCAAGCTTGATGATAAGCCTGGGAACTACCATTCTTGTAACGACTTGGCTGAGAAAAAAAACAAAAATCCTGATATGAACCTGAAGTATCAGTAGTAATTGATCATATTAAAATAAGAATGTTGACAATGTTGTGAAGACGGGTTGTTGACGTTAATCATCTAAAATCGGTAAATTATTTACCAAGTGAGTGTGCAACATAACCTATTTTAAGAAACTCTTGGATGGTTTACATGAGTTCTATAATTGTTCAAGAGTTGTGTGGGTTAATATTTGATAATTCAAGGTTAATCCTTTACAACTTAACTAATCTTAATTGGTGTTTTAAGTATAATACAAAGTAAGGGTGTGCGTGGATCGGTTTAGGGCGGTTTTGGACCAAACCCATAACCATAACCAATATGTCGGTTAATGGATAACCATAACCATAACCGATCCATTATAGTGGTTTCAGTTGATCGATTTTGAAGGGTTATAGCGAGTCGGTTGTCGGTTAACCGCCACCAAAACAATGTAATTGGGCCTAAAAGTTTGGTAATATTAGAAAAAACTACATTACATAAACCAATAAAATATTTAATTCATAATATCAATAGATATATTTAAAAAAATGGCAATATACAATCAAACAACGAAACAAGTAAATTCGATAACAAACGTGGAACCGAAAATATCTAACTATACTACTCAAGCAAGACAATTTTTCCACATGTTATTCAATTAGACCTTCCACATAGGCTGCCAAATGGACAAGTTTCCGTTTTTACGATTTTCCCTTCATGAATGATAAAATGAAAAATATATTGTTGGTGGGAATCAAACTAGCTACATTGCTTTTAAAATATTTGTATCTTACCAACTCAACTATGATGAATTGATGTTAGCATATTTATTTTTCTTAATTGGTATAGATTCACGACCTTCCATTTTGATTACTTTTAAAATACAAATACAAATTATTCTTACTAATCTTTGTATTGTAGAAAGTTATTTATATCTTATGAATACATAAGATATATGTATATTATTAAATTTAACTTTTTTGTTTTATTTATTTAATCATTTGTTTATCACGCGGGCTTTATCATAGTTAAATAATATAACTCTACAATATATTTGGTGAAAGTTAATCCCAGATACATTGTTAGTTAAGTAATTGGGTCGGTTCGGTTATGGTGGGCTTGGAATTATATTTAACCAAAACCGACCAGTATTTTGCGGTTTTCAAAAATTCATTAAACCGTCCCATTGGTTATGTCGGTTATCGGTTCAGTTATAGCGGTTATGGTTCGGTTAACGGTTATGATGTTATGTTGCTCACCCCTAATACAAAGGTTACTTTTACTAAAATATCAAGGACAATTCACTTTGTAATTTCAGAGACTGTCTCATCTTCAAAGTAGGTTACCTTATAAATACTTAATATAAACCATTTGCTTACATAAAATGATGTTTTAGTAGAGGTCATGAAGTTATGCATATCTCTTTATTTAATTATCATGGAATAACATGACATAGGAATAATGTGTTATTCCAACATTTAATTACAAAAGCAAGCTTATATCACATGTTTACCAATTAATTCTTAAACCCAGTTAAGAGGATTTGTAACCAAGATAATACACTTTTATCCTTAATCATCTCCTTAAAAATATAAACAATCAAAAAAAAATATTATCTTTAACTTATGCTTTTAGATTTCTTTTAAAACTTTCTTGTCAAATGAAAACTACTATAATGTTTACTTCTGGTTAAATTAATATAATGATTTAGTAGTAAAAATCAAACAAGTGTGTCCATGGATCGGTAGTTGGTTTCTACATATACTATACTATATATACGATAGGTACACTTGCCTATTTTTGTCTGGTTTAGTTAAGATAATAATCATTATTTACAAATTAAAAACTCTCCATTGTATGAAACAAACCTTTTTAAAAGCTAACTTTTTCTACACCATCGCACGCACATCACCAATCTATTTAAAAGTTTGGCCGACGAATCACTCACAATGCCTTTAAAGGTTGTACAAGTAAATGAAAAACTTAAATTCTAGAAGAACTAGTACAAATCTAAGATAGTCAAATCAAGTTCTTGAAGAGAAAAAAAATTTAAACTTGTAAAAGTTAGGTGGAATTCCATACGCGGTCCGGAATTCACTTGGGAACTTGAATCAAAATATAGAAAAAAATGCCCACATCTATTCTAGTTCTCAAGGACAAGATTATTCTAAAGGTGGGGAGGATGCAACATTTTTAAAGTTTAAGCCAATAGTGTCAATTTTCAAACGTGAAAGATTAAAATGAAAATTCCGAAGTTTCAAGCTCAATGTTCTATGTGACGGGGTAAACCATAGACCAATCATGAAACATGATGGAATCTCACAAAGCCCAATGATGGGCGGTGTTGCGCTATGCGATGGCTAAACCCACTAGACCACCGCGATATGCGATGTCCACGCTAAGTTATCGGAGACATGTGTCAAACCATGTGTCAACACATGGCACAATTATACAAGCCACATGTCAATAAGTGACATGCCGAGGAAAATTGTGTGGTCGCGTATCGTGACCGCTGCCGACATAACTCCATCGTGATACGCGGTGAAAGCTAAAATTCTCCTAAAAAAGGGGGGCCATGGGCATGATCCATTATCATCCCACGGGCATGAGCCTAGGAATCGTGCCGAATTCTACGGCGGACCGATGGTATTTTTTTTCAAAGTACAAGCAATTTATCGAAGCTCAGAAGCTCTGCAAACTTTCCCAAACATTTACTTATTCTATTACCCGAAGTCCTAGTGACGAGTTTCCACTCTCTTCTTCTTCATCTTCTCATTATTATTATTCTCGAATGTTCGTGATAAGCTAGAAACTACATTTAAGTAATTCTTAAATCATGTTATAATAGTTTACACCTAGTCGAGGCTATGACCTCTAATCTCTATTTCATACAAATCCTAATCAACTGCGGGGCCTGTTCAATTACCTAGAGAAACTCAACAACTGTGGTAGAATCTTGTTGGGTCTATTATGTTTGGTTTGTACTTAGTTTGTTTTGTTTAGCTTGTGTCGTGTATGTATGAACCGAAACCATGTGATCTCGATGGGCTTGGGATTGTTATAGGCTAGGTTGTAGTTTCCCTATATAAAGACATGTTATGTATAGGGTTGAGGTTGGTCATTCACTTTCTTATTGTTGAATGAGGGTTTTTGTGTAACAATTGATTAAGCATTAGACTTTGAATATACGTATGTTTTGAAGCAAGGGTGTTCTTCTCATGTTATACTTATTTTGCTTGAATCGTCTCTTTTTATTTTCCGCAATAACATAGTGATCATTAATATCATATTGAAAGATCCGTCTCTAGGACTTACAATTGGTATAAGAACCTATTGACCTATTCTAGGATCGGTTGTGATATCAACTATTCAAGATCTGCTGGTTCATTATTGTTTTCGGTGATATTGGTGTTTTGATATGCTTTTCCAGTGAACAGTGTATCGGAGAAGAAGAGAATTTATTTTTGGTCATAGATTTTGTTTGTTTGGAAACAATTTGAATCCCCCAATTCATGGGATTTAGTTGGTAGCAATCCTGTTTGATTTCGGGGTTGTTTCATGGATTTCGGCCAAAGACTCTAAATAGCTGAACTAATAATAATCGTTTTCGGGGTGATTTGAGGGTTCTCGGATTTATTTCATCGTTTTCGCCCAGATTCAAAGGTTCTCGGGAAAAGTTTAGTGTTCTCGGTCATTTTTTAAGGGTTCTAGGTAAAACCTAGTTCTCAGTCTAACCTAGTTCTCGGTGAAACCTAGTTCTCGGTTAAACTTAATTCTTGGTCAACATTCGTTTTTCTGTCAAAGTTTGTTCTCGGCTGAAATTCACTTGGGCTGACCTTTTGGGCTTTGAAGAAACATTTAGACTAAACTTTTTGGACTAACATCACTGTTACTGTTACTGTTTAAAATGAAACAAATCACCAACGGTAATGGATCATCAAATGCCACACTACATCAAGAATTGGACTCGATAATGGGAACCACCACTCGTATCCCTCGTTTGTTGTCTCATGAAGGGTTTAGCGAGTGGAAGTTCATATTTGAGAAGTATGTTAAAATGAAAGATGCAAAGGTTTGGAGAAGTATCGTTAGAGGTCCTCAAGCCATCACATACCAATGTGAGAACTCTGAGGAAGTTGCTGTGAAGCCTGTTGAGCTGTATGATGATGCTGATTTTGAGAAAATGGAAGAAGATGAAAAGGCACTTTCAACGTTAACTATGGAACTCTCATTAGAGATTGCCTTGGGTTTTAGAGAACTACAGTCTGCTAACACACTATGGGAAGCCTTGATTGAAGTATATGAATGGAATGGAGAAATGAGGATGAGTCATCAAGATCTGCTGCGACAAAAGTTTAACATGTTTAATCACGTTCTGGGAGAGTCGTTGGAAACTCAACTGCATAGGTTTATAGCTCTTTTGACTGAGATGAGATTTGTAAAAATCAATCTAGCAGTAGCTGAAACAAATAATAAGCTGGTAAACTCTTTACCACAAAGTTGGGATATGAATGTGGCAGTAATTGAGAAGACGAAAGATCTTAACCGGCTAAGATTGTCAGAAGTTATGGCAATCATTGAGGCTTGTGACATGAATGACAAGAAACGTGCCATAAACCATGCAAACTCCTACAATGCAGCTGGCTACATTATTGCTACCAATAATGCACTCATTTATCAAGACAGCTTCTCAATGTTCAAAGCCACTCAGGGACAACAACAGTTTCATCCTGAAAGCAATTTTTCAATGTTTAAAATCCGCTCAAGGTCAATTATCTCAAGCTTCAATACAATGAGCTCAGTGTTCTTTCTTAAACCTGCTCAACCACCTGTTGCTACTGTTAAACCTCAAACATCTGGTGTATCTTCTAATCAGGATTCCAATCAGATTTCCTATATCTCAAAGGAAACTCAAGAAAACATTTCTTTGATGGCAGGGTTCATGAATTGCTACAACACGTTCCTTGCTGGAGATCTGGGTTAACCCGTAGTAGCTGCCGAGCTTGATCAAATTCATCCTGATGATGTAGAAGAAATGGATATCTCTTGGCAAATCTCCAAGGCGGCGTTTCGTGCTAAGAAATTTACTAAGAGAACGGGCAGAAACAATTGGAACGTGCCAAATAACTAGAAGGTGGGTTTTAACAAGGATACTCTGAGTTGTTACAACTGTCATGAGTCGGGTCATTTTGCTCGTGAATGCACCAATCTAGCAAAGGAAGGAAACAAGGAAAGGGCGCTGGTACCTGTGGGAATTGCTAGAGAATAAAGTGGGACGAGTTCGAGTGAAGGTGAACGGGGATTGGTAGCTCAGCAATTCTCCTGGACTGATCAGATGGATGCTCTCAACATAAGTAATCAAACTGCAAATTTTGCTCATGTTGAAGTTGCTGAGGAAGAGAATGTTGCTGAGGAAAAAGTTAAGGAGTTTCAATTTGCCTTTATGGCTTTCACTTCTTCCAGCTCATCTGAGGTAAGTTGTCAACTATGTTCTCAAGCTTGCATTAATAAAGTAGATCTCTACAAATCTCATAATAGTAACTTGCTTAGAGAAATGGAAGTAGTAAAATCCAAAAACTATAAACTTAAGAAATATGAAGAGCTTTCCAAGATAAAATAGAAGCACAGAAAAAGTATTTTTCTAAACTCAAATCTGATTTTCGTTTAAAATGTTGTCACCACCAAGATGCCAAACAGAAAATTGTTGAATTAACTGCTGAACTGGAAGCCTCTAAGTTAGAAATTTTGAATCTAACTGATAAATTTAGAAGGGCTAAACTAGAATTTAGAAAATCTGATGGTTCTAGTAAAGTAGTTAATTCGATGATTGATAGTCAATTATGGTGGAAAGAAACGAGGGTGATGGTATAGGATATAGTCTATTACCCCACCATAAAATGACAACTACACTAGTCTTCCTATTACCAAAGAACAGGAGAAAAGAATAAAAGACATGCAGTATGGTAAACCAGCTAAAAATGATAAAGCTGTTCCCGACTCAGTAAACACTACTGCGTCCACTTTAGGAGTGAACAATTCTATTATGTTTGCCTCATGTGTAGATAAAGTAGTCATTGAGGATTGGACTGATGAGGGTGATGATTCATGTGTTTCAATTAATAAAGACATTAAGTCTGATGTTTCTTTATAATTACATGTTATAAATTATGTTATTCCGACTGTTTGTGTGGGCTCTGACTTTAAGAGCAAAGACAATTGTGTGGTTTATTCCGTTAAAACTTTGATTTCTGGTGATGTGGTTTTTAATAAGTTCAAAAAATCAGAAAATTTTAATAGATACTCATTGCCTAAGTTTGTAAAAGAGGGATGCTCTAATGACAAACAGGATGATAAACCAAAAAAGGTGTCAAGCAGCAAATGCCAGGTAAAGCAAACTGGTACACACAATAGGTCCAGCCAGGGAGTTGACCACAATAAATTCCACATAAAATGTCAAACTTGTTTTAATTGTGGCAGTCCTGGTCATATTGCTAGAAATTGTCCACACCGTCCATATGTCCCATACTATGGATTTTATCAGAGGAATATGCCTCGTAATGCCTATCACGAGATTTCAGGTATCACCAGGCTAATCCCTCTGACGGTGATTGGAACAGAAACAAACTTGGTAGGTTTACTCCTCATCATACCAAGCCTAACATGTTTCGTAAAGGTGATAGAAATGGTGCTTCGGTCTCAAAGACAAACACGGCTTCTAAACTGAAACAAGTGAGGAAGAAAAAGTGAGTTGTTTCTCCCACTTGCAAACCAGAGACCAAGTCATCCATTCATACAAATAATGCCAAATCATACAATGGTAGACATGAATGGTTGCCTAAGTCTCCGGTGAAAGAGACATCGAATTCCATATTAGATGATCAGAAAGTCATGTCATGACAACCCGTGACAACCTTAGATGAATCAGGCTCACCCAGTGTTACTATGGACTGGGTACCAAAGTCTAACTAACATCGCACATCATCCGACAACAACTGTGGAGGAATACCATTAGACCTTGGTATGTCGATAGTGGCTGTTCCAGGCACATGACATGAGACATTTCCTTGCAACACGACATTCAACTTTTTAACGGTGGGTATGTTTCCTTTGCGGGAGGAGATAAAGGGAAAATTAAGCAGAAGGTTACTGTAAGTAATGGTGATCTAAAATTTGAGAACGTTAATTTTGTTCCTGAGTTGAAACATAGTCTGTTGAGTGTTTCTTAGATCTGTGATAAAGGTTTCACAAATCATTTTACTAATAAAGAGTGTCTGATTTTAAAACCTGGTATCATCATACCAGAAGACTCGATTCTTGTTCGATCACAAAGAAAAGATAATGCTGATGTGATCTTCATGAACAAAGGTGTCAGAACATAATGCGATGCTTTTGCATCGTCTTCTTGGTCATGCTAATGTTAAAAATTTAAATCGTCTTGCGAAAAACGACTTGGTGCGTGGTTTACCTATCAAAGATTTCGTGACTATTGAAAAATGTGTGGCTTGTGCTTTGGGTAAACATAATCGCAAATCTCATAAGCCAAAACTGATTAATACCATTTCATCAGTGTTTTAGTTACTGCATATGGACCTGTTCGGTTCTGTTCATGTTTTGAGTATTTCTCATTGCTCTTATTGTCTGGTTATTACTGATGATTCCTCTCATTTTACTTGGGTGTTTTTCTTGTAAAATAAGAGTGATACTGCAAAACTGATCAAACACTTCGTGATGCTTATGGAGAATCAGCTAAACTTAAAGCTGAAAGGTATTTGTTGCGACAATGGCATGGAATTCAAGAATTCCACATTGAACTTTTTTTGTGCAGAGAAGGGGGTACTTCGACGGTACAGTTCAGCTTGGACACTGCAACAAAATGGTGTCGCTGAATGAAGGAACAGAACTGTTATTAAGGCGGCAAGAACTATGCTGTGTGACTCAAAGCTGTCTTTATTCTTCTAGGGAGAGGCCGTTAATACGACATATTATGTTCAAAATCGCGTGTTGATAAAAAAGTTACAAATGAAGACTCCATATGAGATCGTCTATGGTCACAAGCCCACGGTTGAACATTTTAGGGCCATTGATT
Organism: Bidens hawaiensis; assembly: GCF_021521415.1. NCBI lineage: Eukaryota > Viridiplantae > Streptophyta > Magnoliopsida > Asterales > Asteraceae > Bidens > Bidens hawaiensis. Next base: position 174,745 of record NW_027495724.1, on the reverse strand, counting down.
GTCCTTGTACTCTACTGAATCTTGAATCGACTCTAAAATTCGGGGCTAAGCCTGATGATTGTTATTTTGTCGGGGATGCTGGTCGTACTGCCTACATGGTCTACAACAAATCAACCCAACATATAGTGGAATCGTATTATGTACGTTGGTTGGAAAAAAATGAAACCGATGCTCGCGTTGGTCCCGACAGGTTGTTCGATTACAATGAACTCTTCAAATCTTTCAATGTGTTTCCAATCATCAATACAGAAATTTCGGGTGCTGATACTTTACATTCTGAGGAAGAAGATTTACCTTTTGTTTCCCATATATCTCTAGTTCTGGATGATGACCTCTCAAAATCACTCGATACTACTCAGCCATTGTCATACAATCAACAAGAAAATGTTACCGAAATTGTGTCGTCACCAAATTTAGTAGAAAACATTCTAATAGTTGAGAGGGAGAGTCCTATTCGTCAAATTTTCGGAAGTACTTTATTCCCCGATGTCATTACTAATGAATACTCACACAGTACGACGACATCTGGATGGAAGAACCCTCTCACATAATTCCTTGAAGATTAAACAAACTTACCGTCCACCAGTTCTGTTCCCGAGCAATCAATTCCATCAAGAATTCAGCGAGATCATCCAATTGAGAGTGTCATAAGTCCGCGTGAAACATGTATATCCACCAGAAGTCAGAACGGACGCATCAACAGTTTATTTTTTTCTTGTTTCATCTCTTAGATTAAGCCGAAGAAAGTGGAAATGGCACTTCAAGAACCAAGCTGGGTGGATGCTATGCATGAGGAATTGAATCAATTCGATAAGCTCAAAGTTTGGAGATTGGTTTAGCTGCGCGTTGGAAAGAAAGCGTTGGATGCAAGATGGGACTTCCGTAACAAGCAAGATGACACAGGGGTTATTGTTCGAAACAAAGCACGACTTGTCGTTTACGGTTTCCGTCAGGTTGAAGGTTTAGACTACACTGAAGTGTATGCTCCCGTGGCTAGACTTGAGGCTATTCAGATTTTTCTGGCATATGCTTCGTTCATGGGTTTTACGGTTTATCAAATGGATGTCAAAACTGCATTTCTGTATGAAGAAGTTAAAGAGGAGATTTATGTGGATCAGCCACTGGGGTTTGTTGACTCAAAGAATCTCACTCATGTCTACAAGTTAGATAAGGCACCATATGGTCTTCATCAAGCTCTTAGGGTGTGGTATGCAACCTTGAATGCTCATCTCCTGGGTCACGGTTACAAGAGGGGAACCATTGATTAAACTTTGTTCCTTAAAACCATTGGAAAGGATTTGATTTTGGTTCAAATTTACGTGGATGACATTATTTTTGGGTCTACTAGTACTGGGCTGTGCTCTGAGTTTGAAGAGGTGATGAAGAAGAGATTTGAAATGAGTTCGTTGGGGGAAATGATAACGTTTCTAGGGTTGCAGGTTCGTCAGAGTTCGATGGGGATTTTGTTGCACCAAGGAAAGTATGTTGAAGATATGCTTGCGAAATTTGAATTTCAAGACTCCAAGATATGCTTGTCCTCTGATCTTGAAGGGAATTCTGTAGATCAAACGTTTTATCGATCAATGATCGGGTCCCTGATGTATCTCATCGCTAGTCACCCTGACATCATGTTCGATGTCTGTCAATGCGCCCGTTTCCAGGCTAACCCTAAACTCTCTCATTTAATTGTTGTTAAACGTATTTTTAGATATTTGAAAGGGCAACCAAAGCTAGGTTTTTTGTAAGGCCCTGGTCCTAGTGCCCTACTTTGGCGTTGGATTTACTCATAAACATAGTTTTAAATATCAGAGTTAATTAAAATTTTCGCGGAATAATATTAAAAGTCAAACATTTATTACAAACATCCATAACTTGTCCTTTTAAAAACATAATATAAAATATCTTAATAAAACATCATGACAGATCTTTAGATGCCAGCCTCTTCAATTCCTGTCAAGTGTCTCCCTCAAGCCAGCTGTTTCAGTCTATTCACCTGTGTGCGTACTAAAAATTAGCTACGCTGCGTGAGTTCTAGTTAATCAGGCAACATACCTTACATTCACATACATACATACAAACATACATACGTATCCGAAGAAACAAACTTTCATCTTTCCTTACATAGTTACATACATACATACTTTCATTCATACATATACGTTTTAAAGAGAATTCAACCCTATAACCATCGCATATATTATTAGGGTCTTTCCCCACATCCGCAGATATTATTAGCGTCTTTTTCCTACATTCGCAGATATTATTAGGGTCCGTTCCCTACATTCGCAGATATTATTAGGGTCTGTTCCCTTTTAACCATAACTTCTATCCGTCCTATAACCATACACACCTTTCTTTATATAAACACTTTCGTACATACTCATTTCATTACGTACTTTCATACATATATTTTTGGTACTAGGCGTACCACACATTACTTTCCCTGTCGATACGTGCAATATCCGAAGATCGTTCACGTACTGACAACATTCATTCATAACATTCTTACATACTATGACATCAATCATTATAGCATACACTTACCATTTAAGGTAAGTGTATTAACGTTCACATTGAGTATGCACACACCCCCGAAAACATAACAAGGAAATGGGGCTAGAAACTCACCTGCGTTCTGTTACGTTCACCGTTAAGTGTTATTCATTTCTTTAGCTGTGCGTGACTAACTGCATAACAATTACACGTATCAATTAACTATCACTACCCGTATCACGTTTCTAGTTTAATTATAACCCTCAATGAACGGGGGTTCGGGGCAGTGCCCCTGGAAGTGGAGTTCTAGGGGCGGAAGCCCCTAGCGGGGTCCAAGGGGCAGAGCCCCTGGCTGGGGTTAAGCTGACCTTATTATGTTCTCAATAGAATTTCCATCAGAATTCTATAATAATATTTTATTGTTAACTTGTTAACTCTTTAAGGTATCTTTCATTAATTTAATAAAATCCAGGGGCTTCTATGTAATTAAATCATTCTTTCTAAGTCCAGGGACCTTTCTGTCATTCTTTCAAATTCTAATTTGTTACCCAGTTCTTTAACGTATGGGGATTCTTCTTAACGAATGGGTCTTTCATAACGAATGGACCTTTATTACGAATGAACTATTATAACGAATGAACCTTTATAGCGAAAGGGTCTTTTATAATGAACTGCCTAGCGAATGAGCCTATCGAATGAGGGCTCATTCGTTAGTTCTCGTAACGAATCACTTAAAGAATGACTTAACGAATGTGGCTAATTCGTTATTCTTCCTTAACGAATTGGAATAGCGAATGAGCCTACGAATGAGGGCTCATTCGTTAGTTTTCCATAACAAATTACATAGCGAATTTGTTACACGCGCCTAGGGTTAGGTCAGAAACATTCTCTGACATTCTGACATTCCCCAACATTTCCCTATCGTCGGCGTCGTCTTTCCGGCGCTGTCATCGCTAGATAACCGGGATTTCGCTTGCAAAGCGAGACCTCACTCGTTTTTCACCATTTTTCATTCCTTTCGATCCGGATCCGATCTAGGGTGACCCCTATGCTCATCTTTCGAACGGTTTTTACCCGATTCCGTCCAGATCTCGTGACTTTAATGGTTTAGGGTGTCGGCTCATTGTTTTGCGGCTAGATCTAACGGGTTTGGATCCATACAATATTATACTATCATTACCTCAGATCGATGCTCGGTTTCTTCTTCTATAATGGCTAGAGAGAGAGAGAGAGAAAGATGAGAGAGAGCTTAAGTGTGTTTTTTGGGTGGTGTTTGTAGTGGGTGGTAATGAATGGATTATGGGGGTAATTATGGTATATATATCATGGGTCATTGGCTTAAGCCTATGGTCTTTCTTCTTGATTAACCCAATTCCGTTATGCATATTTATTTAACCCAACACAAGCCCATCTCATAATCACTAATATTATTATTTTGTGACTGGCGTTAAGTCGGTCATTGATATTGTTGTCTACTTAAATCTTATAACAAACTTTCAAGCGTTTCTGTGATATGATTAAATGTTCAATTAGAGCACAGAATATTAGAAACTATCAGCCTCTAATCTTGGTTCAAGCTTAATTTGATTTTTGCCATATCACCCTAACTTAACTTAAACCATTATAATGTTGATCAATATTTGATTTTTATAGAAATTTGTGAGCAATGCATTGATTTTCTTTTACTATGAGTGAGAATGCAAGGCTGGTCCAAACCAGTGCAACCGATGCGGGAAGAAGGGACACATCTCTCGCGAATGCACCAAGGACCAGAAATGTTACAAGTGTGGTGAGTCAGGTCACATTGCTAAAGCTTGTAGAGATGCCATAGTAGTAAGGGAGAAGAAGGAGAAGAAATGGGCTGCCCATGCTAAGAGGACTGGAAATGTGGCGAAAACAACTGATGAGAGAATGACTAAGGGTGGAAACAAGGATGCATGTAAGTTGTGTGGGCAAGTGCACCAGGGGGAATGCAAGGCCGGGACAGATAGGTGCTATCGGTGTGGAAAGAGTGGGCATTACTCTCGAGATTTCCCTGATCGCCCAAAGTGCTTCAAATGTGGTCAAGCTGACCACATGGCTAGGGGTTGCAAGGAATCAGAGGCAGGAGGTGCGAAGGGGGTAAGGACTTAGGGCAACTGCAGGGAGAAGCACTCCACGAAGGAATAATTGATTATGCAATAGCTTTATTGAGTTTTGATTTATGTTTGATTTATGAATGACTTGACGCGTGTTTTTATGTACTTATTTTAAAGTTTAGACCGGTGTTTATTGATTATGTTATGAATTTTCTTGGATGCATGTTGGTTATGATAAATAGTTGTGTTGTGTTAGAGCGTCATCTTAGGCGTTAGAATTATTATATAAAACAAGGTTTCTTGGAAAAATGATAGGAGGCTTGATACATCGAGGGCCTCATGGACAAGCTACCTTAATTGCTAAAACACATGATCACCGCTCGATGACTGCAAGTCGGGAGTAAGAAGGATAACCCAGAAAGCGAAGACGATTCAATAAAGTGTGCGAATATAAGAAGTTTTTCTTTTACAAGGAATAAGTTAGGTTTCGGGGACGAAACCTCTTTAAGGAGGGAAGATGTAGGTTCCCTGGACGGATCACACGAGATATCCCGATATACACAGGTGCGGAATCCCTGTGTAGATCGTTACGGAAGTAGAACACAAACACACAAACACACGAATACGATACGAACGAACAAACACACGTTATATTAATAACTCAACACGTGATACTTACAGACTCTCGACCTCACGTCACTTGACTCACTGAATTACACGTAACTTAACCACTTTCTAAACAGTTAATCCGTAACCTATATAAATACACGACAACTTCGCCTCAGGTGAAGTTGTCCATAACTTCGCTTGTTCAACAAGTTCGCCTAGGCGAACTTGTCAACAACTTCGCTTTAAACAAACAAATACATAAACAATATTACAGACTTGATTACAGACACTAGACATATGAACTACTGACATTTATGCACCAACAGACTCCCCCTTGGCAGTAGCTTCATATCTTGATCTTTCAGCTCTTGTCTCGTAATCCTGTATCTTCACACGTGCACTCCTTCTCTAACACACACCGACACAACTCGTTGATACTTTCTTTCTTCATCCTTCCAAGCTGGAATATAAAAAATCTTTTTCTCGTTAAGCATCTTCAGATCAGCTTGCGATAAGTTAACAAGATGCATCGGATCGTAAACTCTAAGGATCTCTTGTTCATCCTCATCTTCCATCACTGCCTCCGCTGTCTCACAATCAACGAACCACCACTTTAGGTCTTTGAGCACATCCTTGGGCATAATCTTCATCGGTACTTCTTTAAGGCACCGAATTGGTTTATACTTCATAACCATCCAAGGCTTTCCATCAGCTCTCAAACCTCTATCCTTGTCTTCAACAAGTTTCCCTTTCTGTGGTTTCAACAGCTCAAACTTCTTTTCCTTTATGCTCTCTTTCCATACGATATTCCCGATGACTGTAGCCATATTATCGTCACTTCGATTGATCAACCCCAATCTGGCTAAGTCTTTAACCTCACATTCAAGCAGTGTGTTTAACGATCTCAACATTCTTCTAAGGTACTGAATTCCATCATATCGTTTAATCACGAAGAGCCGCAACTTCTCATCATAAATCCAGCATATAATCCCTTTCTTTGCTTCAGCATAGCCCTTAATATTGTAACTCTTTTTGAACATGGTAGGGACTGCCGGTTTCTTCGTTTTGACGAACCATTGAGCATATCCTTCCTTCCACCTCGGCTGCTCTTCCCATTCAGTATCTTCAACTTCCGTCTGATCACCTACATCGGCCTTCTCAACCTCTGGAATGTCATGTTCGACGTTTTCCTCTACTATCTCTCCTTCCTCAATCTCATTTTCCTCAATCTCAATCTGCTCACCGATCTTCTCAATCACATCACTCGGCTGCACATCTTCATCAAACAACACATCATCGCTGAACATATCATCGTCAAGTTCCTTCAACGCATCAATCACGTCATCATCAACCAACACCACATCATCACCACCAGAACCACCAGCCGCGTCGGCAGACTCCCCCTCAGCTGTGGAAGTACCAAGAGCTTGAGAAGTTCTTGGCAGCTCACCACCTGCATCTTTCGATGCATTGGGAACATCGTCTCGGTCATTTCTTCTTTTCGTCCTGAGCTCGTCGCCCTTACAGCTCATCTCCCCCTGATATGCCAAGAACTCCTTCAAGGCATCTATAATTTTCCCATGCTCAACCAGGAGGGATGACTGTAGTTGATTTGCTTCCACTAGGCGTTGAATAGTCTTCGATTGCTCTGCCACGATCCGCTCTAGTGAAGCTATTCTCTCTGAGTCAGACATAGGCGTAGGCGAGACATCAGAAGCAGGCGTAACCGCAGGTGGTACCATACCTGATAACCCTGCAGCAGTGACGACCGTTGACTCTACAAATCGTGCAGCTACCACCGACTGAGTAAGCGTTGGAGGTGGTAGAGACACAATCTCCGGAGTCGACGTCTGGATGGTAGTGATGGATGGAATGCCAGCAGATGATGTAGCCACCACGAGAACATCCGCAGCGCTTGTACTTGTAACCTGTACAGAAGTAGGAACGATAGACATACCAGACAGTGAGGCCGGAGCAAAACGTACCATCCTTGAAAGTCTCTCCAGCTCCCATGCCAGCACCTGTCCTTTCCCGTCTTGATCTTCTTATCAGCTTATGTATATCTTCTTCCTCTTCTGACTCATCATCATCCTCCGTTCTCTTTCTCTTCCCAAACGTTCTCTCTCGAGACACCATCAACCGTCTCCCCTCATTCATGATCTCATCCAAATCTGAGTCAACCATCGATGTTGCTGCTCTAGTAGCACTCACACCCGAACCCTGTGCAGCAGAGACCTGCACCTCTTCAACTTGATCCATATCGAAATAGCCTTGACCTCCAAAAACAGCATCAAGATCTATATCCTCTACAGCCGACACAACAGGCACAGCAGAAGCAGCTTGAGTTGCTCTTGCCTGTCGCGGTTGAGGATCTCTGAACTCGTCCCCACCAGCAGGAACATACTCTGGGTTGATTAAAAACCCAAACAGTGGAGTATGCCTTGGACGACGTTCAGGGTTGCTCCTCGCACTCGAAGTGCGGCATTGAGCAAAGATACGTTTGCTCACAGATTCCATCTATATGATCGGGCGTCTCTGAGGTAGATTCGGAGCCACATGGTTCAATATCATCTGGATAAAACGTGGGTACATAATGAACCGCTCCCGAGCCATCGCCCTCCTCTGTCTGTCAATCTCGTAAAAGACCATCTGACTGAAACTGTAGCGTTTATTGTAAGTCAGTGCAGTCATTGCCGACTGCATGGTCGCACCCATACCATCAGTGCCCGCCTTCCTTCCTGACATGCAAACTATCATGACGTGCATAAGGAAGCGCCACTGATCAAGTAGAAAACCCTTCCGTCTCTGTGTATCGCCTAATGGACCAGAATAGCCCATTCGGAGAAACGCTCCATCACGAAACGGAGCCACAAACTCAGTTGGGTCGTCCCTCATCTCTTCTCCAAACCGTAACGCCACCCGAATCTGTTCAGAATTGAACTGAACCTGTTGATTGTTCACAGTCGCTCGCATGACCGGGGGCTCAACACGACAGACGTATTCGACCGTCTGCCAAAAGTCTTCGATATTTGGTAAGGATATCGGCAGAGTGTTCGTGATGGCATGAAAAATCCTCGAGCGTAGGAGGAAAGTTATGATCTCGCGGTAATCGTCCACACCGCTCGCCTCCGGGTCTAAAGTGATGTACATATTGTGACCCGGGAAATATTGTCTCTGATTGTCACCATCGTCTCCTCCTGCACCTCCAGCACCAGCTACTGCAGCCATATCTGCAACAAACGAACCAAGTTAGATAAACATTAATGAATAACACAAGTTCGCTGGTTACCATGAGCGAAGTTGTGATAAACTCTGTATAGGCGAAGTTAAAGATGAGGCGAAGTTGGGAACAACTTCGCTTCAGCTTTAAGTTCGTCTAATTAATATTAAGTAAAAATGATCTAGGTAAAGTTAATGTTAACTTCGCCTCATCACAACATCGCCTCAGGCGAATTTAAGTTTCAGGCGAAGTTACGGATAACTTCGCCTCAGGCGAACTTAAGCTTCAGGCGAAGTTACGGATAACTTCGCCTCAGGCGAACTTAAGCTTCAGGCGAAGTTACGGATAGCTTCGCCTAAACCCTAACTTCGCCTGAATCTGAATCGGCGACAGTTCGAATGATTCAAACGTGAAGATCTGAAGTTTTCAGGGTATTTTGACGATTTAGGACTTTTAAACTCAAGCTTTTAACAATAGGTTGACGATCAGTTTGTACATGCCCACGTGAAAACGAGTTTTGAAATTGTGTTTAATGGTCGGTCGTCTGAGGGTATTACCCGGTTGTCGAAACAACCTTAGATTAATCAAAGAACGTATAACATCAGATAAAAGAACCCAAACAACCTTTAGATTGGTTTGAAATCGAAGAACAAGTGAACAATTTTGGATTTGTTTGGATATAAGTTCGCTGAATAATCGGTTTGGATATAAGTTCGCTGAATAATGAACTGTTTGACTCTAAGAATTCCTTATATAGGGGCGAAGTTATACAGGTGAAGTTACGGATAACTTCGCCTAGGCGAAGTTATCCACAACTTCGCCTGTTCAACAACATCGCCTATATATTTACAAAATTTAACCTTATAAGTTTAACATTTTTCCAATTAAGTTATAAAACTTCCCTTTAAGAAATAAATGACATGATCAATTCTAAGTAACCAGTTAAAAAATCATAAAACTATCTAAGTACAAAAACTTTAAAGTTTAAAGTATAAGGGATCAAATTTCAGTCTAGTTAGGGACAACCACGTTTTAGAAAAGATCCGAACAGGAATCATACTAATTTCGTGACTGTCACATAGATCCGTGTTTAGCTGTATTATGACATAAAGAGACAGGTTGTAAGCAGGTAAATAACTTAAGATGGTTTTCATCGTTTCTGTGATACGAGTTAGATTCAATTAAGCCTCAAAATTTAAGTGGGCAACAACTCAGAAATATTGATGCCTCCTATCTATCCTCAAAGCGTATTTGGCTTTCCCCAAGTCACCCCGAATTGACTTCGACCCATAGTATCTGATTAAACTTGTAAGTATTCTTGATCTGCTTCCCGTTCTTCTCTCTTACTCAATGATTGTGAAGTCTTGATTTCGTCATCTCTAAAATGTTTCAATAACTCCAAATATATATATATATATATTTTTTATTTTTTTTTAATAAACATAGACTTCAAAGTAGAAATTAACTGCAAGTCCCGAATCTGGATCACTGCAGTATCTTGAGACGCTATCTTCACGGGAATCAGAACACACATGGGCTCGTGTATGACTGGGTAATCGCTTTTCTGCCTATCATTCGGAAAGATATATATGAAGACATGCAAAACTCTTAAGGAGTTTCCACGTAAAATCAAGTAGATTTAGTTTGTATCACGTCTACTTTTACGCACCATAAAAAGTTACCATGACATGCAATGACTGTCCTAAAGCCTTTTAAGCCTAATAACTTCACTGGCTAAGCACACAGAATTAGAATATCTATCATTTTCCAAGGTTGGATCAATTTTCTGTTAAACATAGCTAACGAACTTCTTACGAAGTAACAGACTTGAAAAATAATTTCATTTCCCTATTTCTTTCAAAATTTTAACATTAATCGCCCCGACCAAAACAAAGTCTTCAGGTAAACGGCTATCCCGAAGATCCAATGGATCAGCTGGACCGACCACATACTAGTATGTGTCCTTCTAACTAAGTATGATCGACTAATTTTAAGCGAAAGAATGAAAAACTCATCATAAACCGCCCCGGTCACTATCAGTAATCTGGTTAATGGCTATCCTCAAAATCTACATGTAGAAAATAAGGACCAAAACATATCCGAAGACAAGTCCTTCAAACTGATGTAACCGACATATTTTTAAGCGATTAGTGATTTTTTTTTTTTTTTTTAAATATCACAAGAAAAGCATGGTTACTCGGGATTGATCATCCCATTTAGTTCAATAAGGTTTTGAAATCTGGATTTGTCAAACGCTTTAGTATATAAATCAGCGAAATTATCAAGCGTATCCACCTTTTCAAGCACAATCAATTTCTTCTCAGCACAATCCCGTATAAAATGATGACGTATGTCAATATGTTTAGTTTTACTATGTTTTACGGGATTGTTAGTTACTGAGATAGCAGCTGTGTTATCAATGCAAATAGGAGTAAGTAAGAAATTCAGACCATAGTCGCGCAACTGTTGTTGAATCCAAAGAACCTGAGAGCAGCAGTTGGATGCTGCCATGTATTCTGCCTCACAGGTTGAAATTGAGACTGAAGTCTGCTTCTTGCACTGCCACGACACCAATCTGCCACCAAGAAACTGACATCCTCCAGTTGTTGACTTCCGACTCTGATTGCACCCTCCATAATCAGAGTCTATGTAAGCGACTAGCTCCAAGTCTCCTCCTCTCGGGTACCACAACCCCAGCTTTGGCTTGCCCTTGAGATACCGCAGTATCCTCTTTGCACCTTTCAAATGAGATTCTTTTGGATTTTCCTGAAAACGTGCACAAAGACAAACAGCAAACATTATATCAGGCCTAGATGCAGTTAAGTACATTAAAGAACCTATTATTGCCCGATATTGAGTTGGGTCCACATCTGCATCACCGTCTACTTCAGCACCCAATTTGTGATTGACGCAGATTGGAGTATCATATGGAGAACTGTCCTCCATCTTGAAGCGCTTGAGCACATCATGAACATACTTCGTCTGATGAATGAACATCCCGTCCTTCTTCTGATCAACCTGCAATCCTAGAAAGAAAGTTAGTTCACCCATAGCACTCATTTCAAACCTTTTCTTCATGACGGCTTCAAACTCCTGACACATGGAGACTTTCGACGCAGCAAATATAATGTCATCCACGTAGACTTGTACCAGCAGGAAGTCGCTTCCATCTCTTTTGAAGAACAACATGCTATCAATTTTCCCTCTTTCAAAACCATTCTCGAGCAAGTAATCCGATAAAGTTGAATACCAGGCACGAGGTGCCTGATGTAATCCATACAACGCCTTGCTCAACCTGTACACGTGATCTGGAAAGTCTGGGTCAGGAAAACCCGGAGGTTGCTCAACATACACAACCTCATCAACTTTCCCATTCAAAAACGCACTCTTCACATCTAGCTGAAACACCTTCATCTCTTCATAAGCAGCAAACGCTAAAAACAATCTTATGGCTTCCAACCTGGCGACAGGAGCGAACACTTCGTTATAATCAATCCCCTCTTGTTGATTAAAACCTTTAACGACTAGCCTCGCCTTGTTTCTTATAATAATCCCCTTATCATCTCTCTTGCACTTAAACACCCATTTTGTGCCTATCGCATGCACATTCTTTGGTTTTTCAACCAAAGTCCAAACTTCCATCTTCTCAAATTGAGCCAACTCTTCTTGCATGGCTTCGACCCACGAGCTGTCCTTTAAAGCCATTTGATAATTTTTCGGTTCAATCTGGCTTATAAAGCAGGTGTACAGGCATTCATTGATTATTCCTGTCTCCTGAATGCTTGTATAAACACAGGTGTGTTCATTCAAGCTACTTCTTGTTTGTACACCGGAGGACACATCACCAATTACATTATCCAAAGGGTGATCTTTATGAATTCTCGTGGTCGGAACAGAACCGACATGCAAATTATCTTCCAAATTAGAAGAGATCTCATCAATGGTTGTTTCATGCTGAGAGTGAAAAGGATTGATAAATTCTTCTTCAGCTGAGGCAGCAGGGGTACCGATAGTGTTTGATGAGGAAGGTTGACATTTATCAATCAGCTGTCTTTGCAATAGATTTTCTTCCTCATCAAGTATCATCTTCGTCGCAGCTCTTTCTTCTTCTTCAGAAATTTCCAAATCCGGTATGTTAAACGACTTAAAAAGCTTAACATAGTCGAAAAGCTCAGCAGGTCCATTGCTAGGTTTTGGCGGTTGGTAACTTGTGATGTCGGTGTTACACACCACCTCCACCTTGCAGGTCGAAGTATTGAAGACACGTCTGTTGGGAGTACCAACAACATAACCGACTAAGATTCCTTCATCGGCTACTTCGCCAAATTTAGAATTTGTCTTCAAGATCGAACAAGGGGACCCGAATGGTTCAAGACCACCCAAGTTGGGCTTCCTTCCATGCATAAGCTCGTAACACGTTTTATCAAGTCTCTTAACAGTTAACACTCTATTCAGAACATAGCAGGCTGTAGCAACTGCTTCAGCCCTGAACATCACAGGAAGCTTCGAATCTGCCAGCATAGTTCTGGCTCCTTCAATTAAAGTTCGGTTCTTCCTTTCAGCCACTCCATTCTGTTGCGGAGTATACGGAGCGCTGTATTGGTGTTCAATTCCTTTCTGAAGACAGAAGATCTCCATTTCAAAATTCTTGAACTCCGTTCCATTGTCACTCCTGATGAACTTCACTGTTTTACCCATGACGTTCTCAAATTTGGTAATCAAATTCTTCACCATTTGAGCCGTCTCATCTTTCAATTTCAGAAAATATACCCACGAATATCGCGAGTAGTCATCAGTGATCACCAAGCAGTAAGAAGTACCTCCTAGACTTTTTACATTCACAGGACCGAAGAGATCCATGTGAAGCAGTTCTAGAGTACTGGCAATAGAGTTGACCTTCTTGGTGAGATGGGATTTCTTGTGTTGCTTTCCCTTCTTGCATGCAATACATTTGTCTTCAAAGTTAAAACTTTTCAAGGGAACGCCCATCACAAGTCCATTCCTGACAATGTGGTTCATCTTCCGAAGATGAATGTGCCCCATCCTCCTGTGCCACAATTCGGATTCCGATTCGCTTGCTTTCGTCATTAAACATGATTCTTTCGTGGCCATTTCAGTAGACCTCATATCCATCACATAAGTATTTGTATCACGTGGAGCTTTCATCACTATCCACTCGTCTGGTATCTGAAAACCAGGCTTCAACACGATCGCCTCATTCTTCGTGAAATGAACAGTGTATTCCTTATCACAAATCTGTGACACACTCAGCAGATTGTGCTTCAACTCTTCTACAAAGTTCACATTCTCAAGAGTCATTTTTCCATTGGACACCGTTCCTCTTCCAGTAATTCTGCCTCCACTTTCACCGGCAAAGCTAACTCTCGCTCCTTGAACAGGTTTTAAGTCGTGCAACAAGTATTTGTTACCCGTCATGTGCCGGGAACAGCCGCTATCTACAATCCAAAGACTGTGGGCAGCCCTGTTCAACTGTTCCTGCACAATAAAGCAAAGTATTAGAATCTAGGGACCCAAGACCAATTGGTCTTGGATCTATACATCCCGTACTTCTGCTTTCCAAAGTTAGCATCTGGATAATTCATGTCAGTCCTATTAGGAAATCTCCTTGGAAATTGAGTGTGAGGCCTTCCAAACCTATGTGTATTGACAGTATTATATCTTGTGGTTTGGTTATTAGCATTGTTAAACTGAGGTTTGTTTCTGTAAAAACCTGAATTAGTTACATTTCGGAACTTTGAAGGGTTTTCATTTTTAGCAGTATTAAAATTACCATTTGGCTTACGCTCAGTTTTAATAGGCCTCACACCTCTGAATTTCGGCGTCAGAGGGCAATCTGCAACAAGATGTCCTAACTTATTACACCTAAAACAACACCTATGCTCCATTTTCTTTTCAAAGGTTGTTTTGGATGTCGAGGCTGTGTTACCGGCCGTTCGTCTCACATAAGGTGGGACGTACGGGTTGAGTGGAGTACTCTTTTTATAAGTTTTATCTTTTTCACCACCAGTGGGTAACACTACCTTCTCTTTTGTCTTACCCGATTCGGACAACTTATCCGAATCTGATGAGATTGGATTCGTAACAGAAATTTTCACACTTGAAACAGGCGAACTCGTTTCGCTACTACTAACACTTGGTTCTTTACTCGTAACCTTGATTGGAACTGTCTGAGGAACTTCAAAATCAACAGATTTCTGAACACTAGGGTTAAAAGTGTAATTGTGGTTATAAGGTGGTGGAACCTCGTGATAACCAATTCCTCCTCTCTTCATAGAGGTACCTTGATCACTAATGAGGTGATCAAGAATAGCTGAGGAATTTCTGAACTGCTCAAGTTTTCGGTTCAGTTCCACCACTTTCACCTGGTGGTCAGCAATCTGCTTTTCTCGTTCAGCAATCAGTTTAGTCTTTTCTTCTAAAACCTCATAACTTAGATCAATTACTTCAATTTTTTCAGCAAGTTTTGTTTTTAAGCTTTTAACATCTTTTTCACACGCTTTTATTTTAACTTTGTAACTGTTTTCTCTTGCTTTCATAAAGTGATGATCTTCTTTAAGAGTTTTAAATTCAGCATCTAAACGAACATACTGATCAGTTATGGTAGCAAGTTGCTCAGACAAATTCTCACATTTAGTACAAATAGGTTTAGAACTTACCTCGGAGAGTTGATCCTTGTTATCTGCCATGAAAGCTTTTTCCTTACCAGTAGCTTTCTCTTCTCCGTTAATCTTCTAACATTCTTCATTCTCAACCTTAGCCATATTTGCCTGCTCACTAGTTTCATTCGAATGCAGGTTCCAGTTGTATTCACCTGCTTCTCTGGACATCATGGCATTGACTTCTTTACTACTCCCAGTGTGCTGTGCAGACCGGCCATGACCACGTTCAACTCGCTCGTTTCTGCACTCTTTGGCAAAGTGCCCGTTTTGTTGACAGTTATAGCACCTCACCTTAGACTTATCGAACCCTGGCCTGCCACCAACAAACTTTCTCCCCATCTTTCTCATAAACTTCTTCACTCTCCTCACTATCATGGCCATCTGCCATTGTAAATCCATTTCCTCCAGATCATCAGCATCGATCTGGTCATAGTCTTCATCCAGCATCGCTGGATCAACAACCTTTCCTTGAATATAGTTTTCATATGAAGCAATAAACGAAGCATAGAGGCCAAACTGCTCTTCAGCAGATTTGACGCTCATTGGCATCTTAGAGTAATTATTGCTTGAGGAACTTGAAGATCCACTACTCTTGCTTGCTGTCTGTTGAGTACCACTTGATCCACCCGCAACAAAGCAAACATCCCCATTTGAGTTTACTGACACATGCCCCTCCTGTGAAGAATTGGCACCCGACTCACCCTTCGAGTAGTAGGCGGCAGAATCAGTCTTTGAACTTGTATTGGAATTTACTTTAGCACCGTACATGCCTGGATCTTGAACCTGATCCATAGATGTTTCTTTTCTTACCATATTAAGCTCAAAAGTTCTGAGCTTGTTGACAGTGGTTTCAAGATCATAAGTAGGGAAGTCCTTGTCTTCCCTCATCAGTACAGTATACATCTCTCATTTTGGTGGGAGGGCATCGAGAAGCTTTTCCACAATCTGTTCTTCTCGGTAGGAAATGGAGTAGTTCCTCAATTCAGTCATTAGATGATAATATCGAGTGATAATATCATCAAGAGATTCGTTCTTCAAGTACTTAAAGACTGAAAATTGAGTTTTGAGCAACTTTATCTTTGAAGCCCGAATACCTACATTCCCCTCAAATCTGTTCTCAAGAGCTTCCCAAAGCTCTCTAGCTGATGTATACTTTCTGAACGTATGGAGGATCTCCTGTGGAAGAGCCATTGTGATTGCAGCATGAGCCTTGCTTTCGGCTTCATACATCTTTTTCTCCTCCTCTTCCATTTTACTGTATTTCTTGATTTGGTCTCGACCCTCATACTCCATGACTGGTGGAATATACCCATCTTGGATGCCTACCCACATTTTCGCATCCTGGTACTTAACGTATTGTATGAACCGATCCTTCCACGCGACAAAATCGGTTCCCTTCAGCAACCTTGGGGCCTTTGTAGCTGACCCCGCTTCAACTTCCATTTTTACAAGCTCCGAAATGTTGATCGACGACATCCTTCTTGAAGACTAAGAAACCCGAAAAATTCTGAGTAGGCGAAGTTAAAAAAAAAAAAAATTCCTCTGAACAGTACTGTAGGAGAAGTTAAGGATAACTTCGCTTAAGTAATAACTTCGCTGGATCTTTCTTAAATTCGCGTGACTGGGCGAAGTTGAGATTAACTTCGCTTAGGGTAAGCGAACATAGAAAGTAGGCGAACTTGAAGACAAATTCGCTGAGCTAGGCGAACTTGATGAGAACTTCGCTGAGTTAGGTGAAGTTGAGGAGGTAGGCGAAGTTGTAAATAACTTCGCTTCTCCTTATATCTTCGCCGAAACCCTACGTATCCTGACAGCAACTTCGCCTGATGAACAGCAACTTCGCCTGACGAACTCAAACTTTCTGCAGATCTGAAAATCGGATTTTAACGACGTTTTTGATGGTTTAAAGGCTTGAACACACTGGTAGGAGGCTAGAATGAGCAAAAGCACCAAAAACTCGTCCCGTGAATAGTCGAAATGGGACAAATTCTACACCCGCGTGAATATCCCGAACCACACAATCGAGCAAAAGCTCTGATACCAATTGTAGGTTCCCTGGACGGATCACATGAGATATCCCGATATACACAGGTGCGGAATCCCTGTGTAGATCGTTACGGGCGTAGAACACAAACACACAAACACACGAATACGATACGAACGAACAAACACACGTTATATTAATAACTCAACACGTGATACTTACAGACTCTCGACCTCACGTCACTTGACTCACTGAATTACACGTAACTTAACCACTTTCTAAACAGTTAATCCGTAACCTAAATAAATACACGAAAACTTCGCCTCAGGCGAAGTTGTCCATAACTTCGCTTGTTCAACAAGTTCGCCTAGGCGAACTTGTCAACAACTTCGCTTGGTTAACAAGTTCGCCTAGGCGAACTTGTTAACAACTTCGCTTTAAACAAACAAATACATAAACAATATTACAGACTCGATTACAGACACTAGACATATGAACTACTGACATTTATGCACCAACAGAAGACTTGTAACATCCCAAAATTTCCAAAGTAATATTAATTATATTATTTAATATTGGTGAGGAAGTTTACTTGGGTTAGCGGGAAATAATTAAATAAGTAGGAGTTAATAAGAGTCGGGCTACTGTTGGGTAATGGATATGGGTTATGGACTTGGGAAAGAAGGAAGAGACCATGGGCTTAAGCCCATGATCCATAATTACATAAACCTTAAATTCCCATTTTCCATTCATTTCACACATATTCCATACACCACCCAAAACACACACTTAGCTCTCTCTCTTCCTACTCTCTCTCTAAGCCGAAACTGTAACGATTCCGACGAAACCAGGTATACCCTAACCGGTAGACGTTAGTTACGTCATAGGTAATGTCGGGTACATGAGTTACCATGGTAATTAGCCGAGATATATGATATTTAGTGATGTTACGAAGTATTAAAGCTTCGGGGTAAGTGGATTAAAGCACAGAAAAAGGATTTCGATTTAATAGTACGTCGGTACGTTAAACGAAACCTTTAATACCAAACCGAGCAAGAGACGATCGATCAAGCCGAAAATGATGCGTAATAACTAATAATATGACGTTTTAAGTTAATAAATGTCATGGTTTAAGTTTTTAAATCGGTTTTATATAAATTTCATTTTTAGCCGAAAAACAACCGTTTTCGCCTCGTTTTAAGCCGAATTAAACGTTTAACCGAGAAACGAACTGAATCAGATTATCCAAAACATTATCCAGATTACGGAAATCCAAATGAGTGGCCAAGAATGAATTTGTGGGTCCCACCCCACCCTTATGGGTTCCGATCGGCCTCCCATGGCCTTCATTTTCTTTTTTTTTTCTTTTTTCAATCAACAATCCACAAACTTCATCAAATCCTCTCAACTCCTTGATCAAAAACCGAGACTTTTAACAAGAAAAACCAAGGTAAAGATCGAATTATATACGTTTCCATCTCCGTTTCTTGAGTTTGTTTGCAAGAAAATGAGGTTTCAAAGATGAAAACCGATTCTTGCATGATCAAGTGATGTATACGGGTTATACAAGGGATCTTGGTCCAAGAAAGGAGTTAAACGAATCAAAAACGAATTTTTACGGTTAAATCTTTGTTTTAGTATCATAACCGTAACCATGAAAGAAATGGCTTGATCGTGAGTGTAACTTGCTTGGTGTTGTGGTATGTTGTTTGTAGGCTCTGTATTTAGTGGTAGATAATGCGGAAAGATGAGTTTGTAGCTTGTAGTGGCGGAAAACGAAAGGTATATTCGGTTATGTTCGGTTATGGGAAATTTGGACAGATTGTTGATGCTTTAGAGTTAGGTCATGAAATTTTACAGAGGTGTTAAACACATGAAAATATGAGTTCTGTGAATTTTTGGTAATTTTTGGATAAAGGATGAATATTTGGTGAATTTAATGCTCGGTTTTGGCCAAAAATGGTGAAAAATGGTTAAATATCATGAAAAATTCTGGAAAATTTCAGATAAGCTTTTCATATCATGTATAAGTCACACACAAAATTTTAGGTCCGTTGGAGAGGTCTAAGTAGGCTTTTTGGTTAAACGAGTTCTAGGGATTTCTAGCTCGGTTTTGGAAAAAGGGCATGTAAAAGAAGATTTTGGTTCTGGAAAAATTACAGGGGACTATGTGGATGGTAGGGGACATCCAGGAAAAATTTGGGATTTTTCTAAGGTCGTTTGGTATTTACGACATATTTAGTGTTTAAATGGTGTTTAAAAATAGATAAATAAATTTTAAATATAAGAATTAATTCTGGAAATATTTTTATAAAATTCCCCACTATTAAAAAGTGATTTGTGCAAAATTTCAAGATCCGAGAGTAAACGGATAATTAATCGTGCTAATTATCAAACTTTTAAAGTTAAAACGCGTAAACCGGTGAAGTTCGCTTAAGGAGCTGACTGGTGTATATAAATCTTAAAAATGGACTATTTTCATATAATTGAGTTAAACAAGTAAAAATGAATCATCCGAAAATAAGTCGAATGATTTGGGTATTTTTAACCGATTTAACAGTTTCCGCTACGCCAAAGACGGAAACGGGTCCCGCGGCCAATCGGGACGTCTAAACCGAGCTATAATTTCACATTTTAAATTAAATTATCAGACAACTACTATTTTCGAGTCGTGTGTGACCAAACTCATTTTTGAAACATAAAACGGATATTTGTGCTAGGCACGCAAAACGAGAAAACGATTAATAGAAATTGTGACCATGGAACTCTAAACGACATCACAATCTGAGTCCGGAGAAGTATTTCTGGGTTAACATTGCCCCCGGAACAGGTACAGTCCTGGGTTAACAGTGTCCCCAGATGTACCAATTGATAAGGTTAAAGATTATATAAACAATAATTGTATAATAACGATCGTAGGGATCATATTACAAATTGGACGTGTTAATTGATAATGATTGTTGTTACCTGCTTGCATGTGCTAAGGTGAGTTTCACGATCCCCTTTTTACTGAAATGTTTTAAATATTTTCCCGGGGCGAAAAGCATGTTTCTATCAAAATGATTAAGTACATGCTGAACGCATGAAAATGAATGTATTTATATAATGTTTATTGTACGGGAATCGTACGGTAATGTATTAAAATGGTAATTGTTTGAGTTGCTAATATTGTAAGGTCCCGCAACAGTGTTCTGGGTTAACAGTGTCCCCAGAGGTTATTGGAAGTTTCTGGGTTAACAGTGTCCCCAGAGGTTAGTGGAAGTGTTCTGGGTTAACAGTGTCCCCAGAGGTTATTGGAAATTCTGGGTTAACAGTGTCCCCAGAGGTTATTAAATGTATTTATGGGTTAACAGTGTCCCCAGATAATATTATATTATGATATGGATTTATCATGGTTTACTAAAATTGTGAAACTCACCAACTATTTGTAGTTGACCCGTTTTCTCACATGCTTTTCAGGTACAAATTAGATGAAGTGATTGCTTACGTGCTAAGTGCTTGATGCGTGTAAGATTTGTGTGCGGGATGTTAGGATACATTAAAACAGATAGAATTACGAATCGTATTGTATGATGTGTGTATCACCTAGACGGTAATGAAAGATGAGATAATGAAATTTTGAAGTATATTAATGCATTCAGTTTTCTTTATAAACAATGTGGTTGATATCAGAGGTGTCTGTCGCATCCCGTTTACGTTTCCGCTGCGGTCACGAGGTGTTACAGAACTTGGTATCAGAGCCATTGGTTATAAGGAATTAGGATGTCTTTAAAAGATACCTAAAATATAACCAGTAGCTCAAGTATTATAGGATCTGAATATCAACTAATAATTTATAGTGACGAGGTCTGGATGAACTTGGATGGACAAGTGAGTTGTTATGGTCCGGAACATAATAACAGACTTGTCCACACGAGGGAATTCAGGGGAAGTCACGGGTTACATTAATAGGTAAAAATGGCAACATATGTGTAAAGTATATAATATTATTTATGTGTGCTAATGTGTATATATATATATATACGTGAATATCTTGTGGGTACATGTATTGAGAAATGGGACCCGGATAAGGAACCGGGGGAATGAAATAATAAAAGTACCGAGGATGCCGAAATTTCTAAGAGCATCGGTTGATGATGAGTCTGACTTATCGGGTCATAATTATGATAGTACCAAGTTAGATCTCCCGTTTGACATTAACCAGAAATATCTAGTAACCGTCACTCCCAACCAAAATTGATGAATCCCTTACCCTACCAACACCGGTACCGTATATCCTAATAACCCTAGATGTTCACCCGAACCGTCGACCCTCACGTACGGACAGATCCGTACCTGAACCCATTCTTATTCCATTAAGGTAAATAAATAAATAAAATAATAGTAATAATAAATTTGATAATAAATTAGCAAATAAAAATAATATATAGAAATATATATATGTATTTCTCACTCTCAAACATATGAGTCATACCACCTCCAGATCGAGAATTACCGATTTCAACGAACCTAGAACGCCCGAGGACATTGACTGAGCAAGTGATAGAATTTCCCATAATAGTAATTAATAATATTTGAAGGCAACCCATGTTGCGCAATTACCTTGAACCTTGCAACTCCCTATGTTATCCTTATATTCGTTAGATGCCTACGCCCATGTATGCTCGAATAGAGTGATTACCCATACACAAAGAGGTGTTGGAATCATTATAGCATAGTTGGCTGTTCGTTCGTAGATGGTACACCGTGTATGCCGGATATACAAATAGACACGGATATTATAACTCCGTGGTACGTAATCATTTGGTGCTCACGGTGAGCATGTATCGGTTATGCTGACATGCAGAAGGATATTGAAATCATGAATATTAAACATTGATTTTTTTTTGTTGAGAAAGATCTATATGTCAGATGGTGACAAGGGTTATGAACCATATTTAGACGTTAACCGACGTCAGGTTAAGTCTATATGTTATTATATTTGTGGGACATATATACTAGATGCCGGTATGTGTAATATATATGATAATATTTGGTGTGTATGTGTACCTGTTGTTATGATTGAGCTGGTAACGAATTATTTGGTGAGATTAGTATTGATTACTGCGTACGGGATGAGTACGGCAGAATGACATAAAAAGAGTAACTCCAATGATGGAGATTGATATGATTCAGTTGATTGCTCAAAGATAGCAGATGATGATACCGAATGTTGTATCACAGATCACTGCTAGTGTTGATGCAAATGTGATCGCAGACTTATAGATCGAGCAATCACATGATTATGAATATTTCAATTCTTAGTGTTATTACTAAGAGTGATAATGTCCCACCGGATACTATTGTGACTACAAGTATTAGTTATAAACTAGACATGAATAGTAGTCGTAATGAATTAGATCCGGTATGAAGAATGTGTTGTTGATTGTGGTAAGGAAATCATTAATAGTTACCGATGATAAAGGGAGGAATAGATTAGCGAGTGGATAGAAAAGATCGAAATGGTTAAGGATATTGGTAAGAGTCTAAAACATTGTGTAGTGAAATATGCTACAAATATGTTGGTAGATTATGTTGTGTCGTGATGGAACACGATGGTACACAATTATAGTTAGAAAATTTTTACTCAGATGATATGGTCAGAATTTAAAATCCTTGTTCTTGAGCACTTTTATTCGAGTAATTGAGTTCAGAGTTGAAAACTGAGCTATGGAAGATAGAAATGTTGTGTGCTGATCACTTAGAACACGCTAATTGTTTGAAGGAATTGTCATGTCTGATGACATGGCTAATTACTCCTGAAACTAAGCGAAGTGAGCGCTATATCGGGGACTAACTCCATCGATAACGAGTATAGTCAATCCTGTAAAACATACAACCTTCGGAAGGGTTGTGTCATAAGCCAGCATTGATATATTTGACTCTATGGGAAGCGGACTGGAAGGACGTTAGGTGAAACGTCTAGTGTTAAAGAAGGGAAATGATAAAGGTATAGTGCAAGATATACTTGTGAATAAGTAGGTATGTCCTACAACCCAGAATTATACTAAGACTAGTTCTAGTGTGAAAACATGAACCGCATAAAGGGTCCTTCCTTAAATGTGGAAAATATAGTTATCGGCAGAAAGAAGAATGTCGGGTGATAGTAGGCCACATGTATGGTAAAGATGGACGTAATGCCCCAATTGTAGAACCAACTGAAGCCATGTGGACCGGCAACCCCAACCCATTCGTGTACAACCACTCCGAACCCAACAACCTCAATAACAATCCATCCAAAGAAATCAAATTATGCCAAACAGTTGTACTTGCTATGAATGTGGCAGTACAGAACGTTTCAAGAGAAATTGCCCAAAGTTGAACCAAGGTGTCATTGGAAGACGAACCTCAAGACAAGCAGCAACCTCGGATCAAGCAAGGAGCCGTGCTTTTGTGAGTAATTCGAATAAAGCACGTCATGATCCAAAGGTGGTATTAAGTACGTTGTAGTTTTAAATCAATGGGCTTCAGCGATATTTTTACGGTCGTCGATAGAAGTTAGTTCCTGCTAACCTCCTATCATTTGGAAAGAGACCGATTAGTGAAACTATAGAACCCCATACGGTAGAATAGCTAACGGTAAATCCCTAATGGTTAACTAAATTGTACGGAATTGTCCTATTATTCTGAACGATTAACCTTTCCTTATTGACCTACGACCAGTAAAGCAAAGAAGTTTTGACGTAATAGTTAGCATGGATTGGCTAACTCAACATGAAGCAGAAATCAAATATGAAAAGAAGATGATTAGAAGCACTCTTTCGGACGATGAAGCGATTAAATACAGAGAAAAGTGTACGGTATTATGTTGCCACTCAAATCTCATCTTGAGATGTTATAATATTTACGACAAGAAGACGTGGTGTATTTAACAAACGTGATTGTCAAAGTATTTAAAAGAAAACATATAGAAGATACCCCGGTGGTACACAAATTTCCACAAGTTTTCCCAGAAGAACTCCCTGGTTTACCGCCAACTCGACAGGTCGAATTCAGAATCGATTTAATACCTCAAACTAGCCCTGTTGCTAAAGCATCTTACCGACTTGCGCCAACTGAAATGCAAGAATTGTTGGATAAGGTTTTATACGACCTAGTTAGTCACCATGGGGTGCACCAGAGTTATTTGGGAAATGAAGGACGGAAGTGTTAGGATATGTATTGATTAGGGAGAATTGAATAAAGTAATGATCAAGAGTAGGTACTCACTTCTTCGAAGTGAATGATCTGTTTAACCAACTGCAAGGGGCGATTTATTTTTTAAAAATTGATCTTAGATATAGTTGCCACCAAATGAAAAATCCAAGAGGAGGACGTTGCAACAACAGCGGTTCGGACTCGTTACGGCCATTATGAATCCTTAATTATGCCGTTCGGTCTAACAAATGCGCAGGCAGTGTTCATGGAACTCATGAACCGAGTCTGTAAACTTTATTTTGACAAATTTATCATAGTATTCATTGATGATATTTTGGATATATTTGCAACGTAAAGAAGAGCACGAACGACGTTTAAGGAAAATGGTAGAAGTGTTAAAGCAAGATGAGCTATACGCGAAGTTTTCGAAAAGTGATTTTGAATAAAAAAGGCATAATCCCTTGGTCATGTTGTAAAGCAACAAGGATTACGCAAAGATCCAAATAAGATAGAAACCGTTAAAATTGTGCCAAGCGCCGATTTTAAGTCTCCCCGATGGAGACGATGGTTTTGTCGCGTATTGTGACGCGTCGCGTAGAGGGTTAGGATGCGTGTTGACGCAGTATAATAAGGTCATAGCCTATACTTCCCGACTGTTAAAAATACACGAGTAAGATTTCACTACTCACGACTTAGAACTGGGAGCGGTTATCTTCGCACTTAAAATGTGGAGACATTGCCTCTACGATACGAAGTGCACCATCTTCACCGATCATAAAAGTTTGCATCACATATTCGATCAGAAAGAACTAAATATGAGGCAACGAAGATGGGTTGAGTTGTTAAACAATTATGACTGTGACATCCGTTACCACCCGGCAAGGCTAACGTCGTTACCGAGGCCTTGAGTAGGAAAGATCGGGTTAAGCCATTGCGAATGAGGGCGTTGGGGATGATAGTCCAGTCGAACTTTTCGGATCTGAGTCGAGTCGCTCAACGTGAGGCGTTGAAAGAGGGACAATTGGAAAAGGAGGAACTTTACGGCAATGAGAAGAATTTCGAACAACGCGTGGACGAAATTCTCTACTTCAAAAATTGGGTTTGGATCCCGACTCTCCATGACCTTCGTGAATTAATCATTGACGAAGCGCATAGATCGAAATAATCCATACACCCGGGATCGGATTCGACTATTGATGATACGGGTATCTGAAAGGATTTTTATTAATGATGGAGTTTGGAGAAAGATATGGTCACGTGTGTTGGTGAATACTGAGTTATGCAAGAGATAAGGCTTCACACCGAAAACCCTAGGGAACGCCACAACGACAGAAAAATTCGCCAATGATAGTGGGAATAAATTACAATGGATTTCGGGACGCAAATTTCCATGATATATCAAAGGCATGAGGTAAATTAGGTAACCGCGGATCGATTAACCAGTCCTCGCATTTCATCCCAATCTATGACGATTGCCACAATGAATTCTCGCCCAAATTCATGATGTTGAAATGGTAACTAGTCGTGGAGTACCATTTTCAATGATCTCAGATCGAAATAGTCATCCTACTTTCATTATTGGAAGGAGGGGAAGGAAGCATCGAGAGCTTGAAGCTTTCTTTGGGTGAAGTAGTTATCACCAATTAGTTAAATTGAAAATGAGCGTCGATCAAGCCATAAGATTGGAATTGATCCGAGAAACAACCAATCGGGTTTATAATGTTTAAGAGAAGTCGAAAGTAGCGCAAGGATTGGCAAAGGATTTATGTCAACGTTCAAAGGAAACCATTGTCACTAAATAGAGGTGACAATGCATTTTAAAGCATCACCTTAGAGAGAGGTGATATGAGGTTTGGCAAAACCGAAAATAGCTTCTTAATATATTGGACCCCATGAGAACTATCTCCATGGTTGGTCATTTAGTCTATCAATTAAAGTACTCCAGGGGCTAAGTACTATACATGATATTTTGCCATGTATACGGATTGAAAAGTGCCTAAGCGATGAGGCAACGAGAGTACTAGTAATAGAGGTACTCATAGAGGACATACTTGATATCATAATTAATTCCGTAAAGATAGTAGACGGGAAAACTAAACAGTTTGGACATACCAAGCGTTATTAATTAAGATTAAGTGGAAATTCACAGCGAGGACCAGATTATATTTGGTAACGCGAGGGTGAATTCTGAAGGAAAAACCCCCCACCTTTCTCTCGAAGGGAGATTGTGGGCGTGTAAAATTTCGAGGACGAAATTTCTTAACGGGGGGAGAATGTAACGATTCCGACGAAACCAGGTATACCCTAACCGGTAGACAGTAGTTACGTCATATGTAATGTCGGGTACATGAGTTACCATGGTAATTAGACGAGATATATGATATTTAGTGATGTTACGAAGTATTAAAGCTTCGGGGTAAGTGGATTAAAGCACAGAAAAAGGATTTCGATTTAATAGTACGTCGGTACGTTAAACGAAACCTTTAATACCAAACCGAGCAAGAGACGATCGATCAAGCCGAAAATGATGCGTAATAACTAATAATATGACGTTTTAAGTTAATAAATGTCATGGTTTAAGTTTTTAAATCGGTTTTATATAAATTTCATTTTTAGCCGAAAAACAACCGTTTTGGCCTCGTTTTAAGCCGAATTAAACGTTTAACCGAGAAACGAACTGAATCAGATTATCCAAAACATTATCCAGATTACGGAAATCCAAATGAGTGGCCAAGAATGAATTTGTGGGTCCCACCCCACCCTTATGGGTTCCGATCGGCCTCCCATGGCCTTCATTTTCTTTTTTTTTTCTTTTTTCAATCAACAATCCACAAACTTCATCAAATCCTCTCAACTCCTTGATCAAAAACCGAGACTTTTAACAAGAAAAACCAAGGTAAAGATCGAATTATATACGTTTCCATCTCCGTTTCTTTAGTTTGTTTGCAAGAAAATGAGGTTTCAAAGATGAAAACCGATTCTTGCATGATCAAGTGATGTATACGGGTTATACAAGGGATCTTGGTCCAAGAAAGGAGTTAAACGAATCAAAAACGAATTTTTACGGTTAAATCTTTGTTTTAGTATCATAACCGTAACCATGAAAGAAATGGCTTGATCGTGAGTTTAACTTGCTTGGTGTTGTGGTATGTTGTTTGTAGGCTCTGTATTTAGTGGTAGATAAGGCGGAAAGATGAGTTTGTAGCTTGTAGTGGCGGAAAACGAAAGGTATATTCGGTTATGTTCGGTTATGGGAAATTTGGACAGATTGTTGATGCTTTAGAGTTAGGTCATGAAATTTTACAGAGTTGTTAAACACATGAAAATATGAGTTCTGTGAATTTTTGGTAATTTTTGGATAAATGATGAATATTTGGTGAATTTAATGCTCGGTTTTGGCCAAAAATGGTGAAAAATGGTTAAATATCATTAAAAATTCTGGAAAATTTCAGATAAGCTTTTCATATCATGTATAAGTCACACACAAAATTTTAGGTCCGTTGGAGAGGTCTAAGTAGGCTTTTTGGTTAAACGAGTTCTAGGGATTTCTAGCTCGGTTTTGGAAAAAGGGCATGTAAAAGAAGATTTTGGTTCTGGAAAAATTACAGGGGATTATGTGGATGGCAGGGGACATCCAGGAATAATTTGGGATTTTTCTAAGGTCGTTTGGTATTTACGACATATTTAGTGTTTAAATGGTGTTTAAAAATAGATAAATAAATTTTAAATATAAGAATTAATTCTGGAAATATTTTTATAAAATTCCCCACTATTAAAAAGTGATTTGTGCAAAATTTCAAGATCCGAGAGTAAACGGATAATTAATCGTGCGAATTATCAAACTTTTAAAGTTAAAACGCGTAAACCGGTGAAGTTCGCTTAAGCGAGCTGACTGGTGTATAAAAACCTTAAAAATGGACTATTTTCATATAATTGAGTTAAACAAGTAAAAATGAATCATCCGAAAATAAGTCGAATGATTTGGGTATTTTTAACCGATTTAACAGTTTCCGGTACGCCAAAGACGGAAACGGGTCCCGCGGCTAATCGGGACGTCTAAACCGAGCTATAATTTCACATTTTAAATTAAATTATCAGACAACCACTATTTTCGAGTCGTGTGTGACCAAACTCATTTTTGAAACATAAAACGGATATTCGTGCTAGGCACGCAAAACGAGAAAACGATTAATAGAAATTGTGACCATGGAACTCTAAACGACATCACAATCTGAGTCCGGAGAAGTATTTCTGGGTTAACATTGCCCCCGGAACAGGTACAGTCCTGGGTTAACAGTGTCCCCAGATGTACCGATTGATAAGGTTAAAGATTATATAAACAATAATTGTATAATAACGATCGTAGGGATCATATTACAGATTGGACGTGTTAATTGATAATGATTGTTGTTACCTGCTTGCATGTGCTAAGGTGAGTTTCACGAGCCCCTTTTTACTGAAATGTTTTAAATATTTTCCCGGGGCGGAAAGCATGTTTCTATCAAAATGATTAAGTACATGCTGAACGCATGAAAATGAATGTATTTATATAATGTTTATTGTACGGGAATCGTACGGTAATGTATTAAAATGGTAATTGTTTGAGTTGCTAATATTGTAAGGTCCCGCAACAGTGTTCTGGGTTAACAGTGTCCCCAGAGGTTATTGGAAGTTTCTGGGTTAACAGTGTCCCCAGAGGTTAGTGGAAGTGTTCTGGGTTAACAGTGTCCCCAGAGGTTATTGGAAATTCTGGGTTAATAGTGTCCCCAGAGGTTATTAAATGTATTTATGGGTTAACAGTGTCCCCAGATAATATTATATTATGATATGGATTTATCATGGTTTACTAAAATTGTGAAACTCACCAACTATTCGTAGTTGAGCAGTTTTCTCACATGCTTTTCAGGTACAAATTAGATGAAGTGATTGCTTACGTGCTAAGTGCTTGATGCGTGTAAGATTTGTGTGCGGGATGTTAGGATACATTAAAACAGATAGAATTACGAATCGTATGTATGATGTGTGTATCACCTAGACGGTAGTGAAAGATGAGATAATGAAATTTTGAAGTATATTAATGCATTCAGTTTTCTTTATAAACAATGTGGTTGATATCAGAGGTGTCTGTCGCATCCCGTTTACGTTTCCGCTGCGGTCACGGGGTGTTACAGAAACCAAGAAGAAAAAGAAGGAGAATCGGTTTCCGACCTGAGGTATTGATAGTATGATATTGTAGAGGTCCAAAGCCGTTAGATCTAGTTGCGAAAATATGAGCCGACAACGTTAAACCGTTGAAGTCACGAGATCCGGGTGGAATTGGGTATAAACCAAACCTAAGATGAGCTTAGGGGTTACCCTAGCTCAAATATGGATCGAACGGGACAAAAAACGGTGAAAGTGGTGGTGAAATAAGCGAGATCTCGCTTTTCCGGTGAGATCCCGCTATACCGGCAACGGCGGCGCCGGAAAATATGGGTACGAGGATGTCAGAGATTGTTCTGACATTCTGACCTAACCCTAATTCACTATGGGAAACTAACGAATCAAAGGTAATTCGTTAACGAAGGGTTGACGAACTAGCCTTAATTCGTTAGCTGATTCGTTCATGGGGGAATGACAAACTAGCTCTGGTTCGTTAAGGAAGTAATAATGAATTAAACCTAATTCGTTAAGTAGTTCGTTAAGGTTCAATTCGCTACAGAAGGGCCATTTCGTGAAGAGGACCGATTCATTAAAGGTCCAATTCGTTATAGGGTTCACTTCGCTATGAAGGTCGATTTGTTATATATTAACGAATTAGTCAAGGGAGACTGAAGTAACGAATGAACCCTTATTCGTTAAGAACTAGATAATGAACTAGAAATTTGACAGAATTACAGAATGGTCCCTGGACTTGTGATCGAATGTTATAATTACATATTAGCCCTTGGACTTTGATAATTTATGAAAGATACCTATAAAGGATTAATGAGTAACGATTAACTAACCCGGTAATGATTCAAGGAAGTAAAACCGGCTTAGACGCGTAAGACTATTTAAGTAGCAATGCGAATGGCTGGAGTAGTATTTGATATATGTAATGATTAAACAGTTAGTCGCGCACAGCTAAAGAAGGATTAACCATTAGCAGAAGACGTAACTGAGATCAGGTGAGTTTCTAGCCCCACTTCCTTGTTATGTTTTCAGGGCAATGTGCATTATCGATGTGATAGTTAATACACTTACCCTAAGTGGTAAGTGTATGCCTTGTATGATTTTTGTATGATGTTTGACGATGCATGAACGATATTTGGATATTGCATGTACCGTCAAGTGATAGTTAAAGGCATGATTGATGTATATATATGATAAGTGAAAGATGTATGTATGTTATGATGATAGTACGTGAACGATCTTCGGATATTGCATGCGCTGCCAGGAGATAGTCAACGATATGACTATATATATATAAGATATGTAAATGAGGTATGTATGTTATGATGATAGTACATGAACGATCTTCAGATATTGCATGTGCTGCCAGGAGATAGTCACGTGAACGATCTTCAGATATTGTATGTTATGATGATGGTACGTGAACGATCTTTGGATATTGCACGTAATATTTAGAAAGGTATGTAAAGACAGGTATGGTACATTGTACTAAATGTAGGGAACCGACCCTAATAATGTCGGAAAATGTAGGGAACCGACCTTAATAATGTCGGCGAATGCAGGGAACCGACCCTAATAATGTCGGCGAATGCAGGGAACCGACCCTAATAATGTAGGCGAATGTTGGGAACCGACCCTAATAATGTTGGCTATGCAGGAAACCGACCCTAATAATGTCGGCGAATGCAGGGAACCGACCCTAATAATGTCGGCGAATGCAGGGAACCGACCCTAGTAATATCTATGAGGTTATAGGGCGGTTGGAACTTTAAGTAGTACGTATAGTGATGCATGTGAATAAGTTGTACGTATGTATGGTGGTAGGGTAACTGGTTATTTATGAATATGTATCTTCGAATATGTATGTTTGTATGATATGTGTATGTGTTGTATGTCGCCTGATTAACTAGAACTCACTCGGCGTAGATGATTTTTAGTATGCACGCAGGTGATCAGACTGAAGAGTTAAGTATGAGGATGGCACGTGGCATGGATTGAACGGCTGGCATATGAAAATGAAAGAAATGATGTTCTAAATATGATGTTCTATGTTATGGTTTTAAAGGAAAGATGAAATGTTTTGTAACGAATGATTGATGTTTTATTTTCCGTGAAAGTTTTAATTAACTCTGATTTGTAAGAGTTGCGTTTATGAGTAAATCAGATGTTTAAGTAGGGCTTCCGGGTTCGGGTCCTTACAGTTTACCCTCATTCCGACACCAAACCAAGTATGTTTTATATGAATCTTAACCTTTTCAAACCGGAAATAAAAACCCCTAACTTTAATCTAACGAACATGGAACAAATTTGGATAATTAAATTCTAGGGTTTATAGTGAAGATGAGGAACTTGATGATAATATATATATATATATATATATATATATATATATATATATATATATATATATATATATATATTGACTTTATAACACAAAGACAGTTTGGTTTGGTGGTTGTGTACACTTGGTGTGGCCATGGAGACCCGGGTTCAAACTTTGGTCTCTGCACATCCTTTTTATATATTTTTTTAACCATGTTATTCAATATAATAAATTACATATATGTTTATAAAATCATTATTAAGTTAAAGACAAATTCTTTTAGATTGTTTTCAATCTTTTTCATCCAACAATTCAACTTTTTCCAACCCGAAACATTTGTTAAAACTCATGAAATAAATATTTAAATATATATGCAATATCGTCGTAAACTTTATAAATTCCGAACGACAACGTTTATACTAAACTAAAATATACCGGTGAAAGCCGTAAACATTAATATATTTAAATTTAATACTAATCTCGTAAGTAATAATATATTAATAACTATTATTTCGTTAAACTTTATCCGTTAGCACCTTTGTTTTCAAAATAAAATATATCGTTAACACCAATATTTCTGTAACCCTTATAATATTCAAACTTGATATTAATCTCATAATTTAAACTAATATTAAATTCATAATTTATTAATAATTCGTTAAAATTTGTTAAAGCTTAACAATACTATTATATTATCAAAACTCCATAAATTGATAAAATATACATTAAACAATTCTAATTTCCGGCAATAGATTTATTTACTTTTCATAAGTCGTTAGTTAATATTTGATTTTGTACTTTTAATTTTAGTTCGTGAAGTTCAATTACTTCGGTTTCATTTACGCGCTTTCAGTTTTATTTCAGGTTTGTCTTCAACTTCAAGGTGAGTTTCTCACACTCCCTTTTTACCATTTTTAACTATTTTGGGGGTAGCATATATATCCTATCAAGAATTCAATTCAACTTCATTTATTTATTATTTACAAACTACAATTCACATCATGGACTTGTGTGTTTACTTGTTACTTTCTCAAATATTACGTGCATGGATTTCTTCGATAAGTATGATCAAACGCCCCACTTTGGACACAGGACCATTGTTTCTAGTGGAAAATGGACTCCGATCTGAGTACGTTGGTGCCCAATCCCAACTGGAAAAGACCTTCATTTATTCTTTACACTCATGGACCATTGATTCTCGTGTAAACAAACCTTATGTGTTTTTCACAAGTTTTCATGGAATTCTATGGTCTTTATATATTACTTAAATATGTGAACTCACCAACTATTAAGTTAGTTGACATTATTTAATATATATGTTACAGGTACAATTATTAGAGGATGAAATGAGTGAAGGCACTAGAAGTTAGGTTATCTAAATAATAAATAAGAATATGTTTGTTTTGTTCGTTTTCCCTTGTGTTTGTTCATTTGATAAATGTAACATCTCGTTTTTCTAGTTTCGGTTAATAAAATGAAATATGAGTTATTATGAGTCGGTGTTGAATCCTTAAATAAATCTCGGATTACTCTATAATATAAACGGATCTTGTTTATGATGCTATTGATTATATTGATTAATACGTTAATGTTTATATATTAGTATTAGTTATATATATATATGTGTGTGTGTGTGTATAATATTAAGGTGAAGCTTGAGAGCACAACTGGGTAGAGATTCGATATACTTTAACTCCAAACTTAAATTAACAGTGGAAGACACCACTATTTATAGAAGACGAGTCTAGTTCGTTAACATTCCATAATGAACGAGACACCGACTTCGTTACAATAAATTTAAACGAAATAACTTAACGAATCACCCCGTGATTCGTTAAACATCCTTAACGAATCAGGAGGGAACATAACTTAAGGGCTAGTTCGTTAAACATCCTTAATGAACTAGCCTGTTCTACTAACGAACTAGATTAGATATAAATATCTTTTACATTAAATAAATGATAAATACATTAACGATAAATACAAAGACTCGAGACGCAAAACCGTGTACTAACAAACACCCCCTCGTCTTGAGCTCTTTGTCTTTTAAATTACTTAAAGCGTCTTGTTTGCCAATCTCTGCAGCTGTGAATACCTTGCTCATGACACGCACGAACAACACGTTGAAATTGCATTGCTCGGTCATAGTCTTTACGACGCTCAATCAATATCTTATTCTTGAATAGCACATCATTGTCGATCTCTGTTAAATTCACAAGCCACATCGGATCAATGATCTTTATCAGCTCGGTCTTTAATCCTTTACCCAGCAAAATAACGGCCTCGCCAGTTCGGTTATCGTAGTACCAGCGGTTGAAAGATAAATACATGTGTTGGTTCAATGTCTTCACCGGCACACACTTCATGGTATTTGGCGGCTTTACCTTAAGAACCAGCTTTCCCCAACCTGTTCTTGGATCGATCTCATCGATACGTTTGCGGATTGGAATTTGTGGCTTAAAAAATTTAAAACCATTGTTCACCTCGAACATCAAATGTTGGTGAAACCAACTTTCTTGGTGGTTCCCACCACAATTAATGAACGGACGATACGCAAGAGTACGTACATCCCATCTTGGCAATGAGAGGACGTCAGACATCTTTTCATAGTACTGAACGCCCTTTTCCCATTTGATAATACATACTTTTAATTCAGAATCAAAGAGCCAAGAAATAATATCACCTTGAACTTTAGACACGCCCTTGAAAGAGATCATCTGATTTGCTTTGGCGCGTGCAATGGCTTCTACCTTCAATTCATGATCAACGTATCGATGTGCATCAATGATCTTATGAGCTCTCTTGTCTCGATGAGCAAACCAACTCTAAATGTCAGCAATGGACGGAACAGACTTTAATCGAATCTTGTATCAGCAATCACGTGCAATGGATTCTACCTTTCCGTTGGAAGTCTTCTACAGATGATCTTCTGTTACTTTAACCGTTTCCTCAGTAAATAATGGAGCACCCTGATCAACATTGGTGTGTTGAAACAGATCAGGGTATTCCTCAGTAGTCATGTCCTTGATCTCAACTTCCTCATCCTCATAAATAAACTCCGTACTCATCTCAACAGTCGGATCATTTAAGATCTCTTCATCATTTATAACCTCAACGTCCTCCTCAGTCCCTAACACGGTTAATTCGTCATCATTCACACCAAGCAGAATAGCAATCTGCTCTCGTGTTAGTGACTTTTCAACAAACTATCCCACTGCAATCTCATCTGCATTAACCATGCTTCTAATCACCCCCTTTTCATCAACAAAAATAATAGTATCAGCCTTAATCATCTCAATAGGTGTAGCAGCTTTATAATCATGATAAGCGATGATTTGTTTTCCCAAATCACTAGCTGCACTTGTACCAGCACCAGAAGCCGAGCCGTGAGTTTGTTTAGGCTCGCTTCCTCCAGTACCCGAAACATCTTGATCTTCTTCATCGTTCTTGAGATTCTTTAGTTCATCAACCTTACATGTAAGTTGCAAGATTAGATCTTCTTGTTCTTTTATTTTCACCCCTTGAGACTCAACAATCTCACGAAGGGCCTTTGTTTCCGATGGATACATAACTTAGCAACTTCTTTTGATTTTCCAGCATGCGTTCTTGAGTTATTCGATCAGCAGACATTTGATTTTCATACAAATGAAATAGACTCAACACCATACCCATTTGCTGATCATGAGTCATAGCATGGAACGAAGCAGGGACAAGTTGAACAGGACCTTGAGGTCGGTTAAGCCTCAAAAATGAAAATTCCATTGGTGGTGGAGGCATCATCATCGGTGTAGGCGAAACCACCGACGTAGCAGTTGAAGGCCTTGGTATTGTAGATAAAACTGATTGAGGAATCATACCAAGCCTTGGATCCGTCGTAAGTGTGGTCGTCAATGTAAGCTCTAGGGTGCTAGTAGTAAGCCGCACCACCAGTTGTTGAGGAATAGATGGCCTTGGAGGTTGAGCTCCAAATGAGATGCTAGCGCCAGCCGACACTCGACGCTTAGACGATCCTTCTTTCACCAACCCTTTCCCTTTCCATTTATGATGAGAAGCTATAGCACCAGCTAAAGCAACTTCAACCTCAGCAGGTTGTAGAGCAGGATAATTACCAATAACATTACCAGCACCACCATTTCCACCATTACCACAATCATCATTATGATCATCACCCTCATTTCCTCCTGGTCCTTCTCACGCTCAGAATCCGACTCATCATGGATCCAGTGATCATTGTCAGGACATGAATAATCTGGATTCACCAGATGACCAATCAAACATTTGGTCCGGGTTGTCTCTTTCCGATAGATCTTCATCCGTCGTTGATGTGTTGTAAAACACATAACGTTTTATCCCGTTTTTGTGTTGTTTTGTGCATAAACCATTAACGAATATAAATTGTTCTTGAATGAAATTAAATTTTGTGTATATGATAGGTCCCATGTTGAAGAGACCGAAAAAACGAGTTTAATGAAGAAAGAATCAACTCAAACGGGATTCGGATGAAGCCGGTATGCGCGTTTGAAGATAAACGAGTCAAAAAACGAATAAAACGAGCACCCAGTACCTGGCTGCGCTACGCGACTAGGTGAGGCATCCATGCCCGTGCTATGCGACGTCGCACATGTCCCAAAGTCTGCCAAGAATGCTCAGGAATCAGCTACCCCATTTATTTTATCTTCTAGTGGGCCTTATGGGCTTGTTTTAACCTATTTTATATTAGGAAAGAGATGTTTACACATATATATAAAGGGTTTATACGCTATGAACGATTTGAACATCATATTTCCAGCCATCACGCCTACTCTAGAGGAGAAAGCAAGGAGGACAAGCTTACGGTTATATCTTTTATCCTTCGGTTGTCGGTTTTGACTATTTTAACGTTTGTGAGTTCGTTTTTGGTTTTTAATCATTCCAACCTTTTGTAATCAGATTTATATGAAGATGTTTATCATTTATATCTATTTTATCTACTGTTCATTGATTATGATTGGCTAAACTTCATTTTTCTACCTAGGTTAGATGAATATTGTTAGGTTTTAGTGAGTTTTATGGATTGTTTGATCATCATAGCTTGAATTGTTGATGAAAGTTTGGTTTAGTATTGAATTAGGTTGTGTTTAGTGGCTATCATTTTATTAATTATACTCATATACCTCTTGATTTGATTGATTGAATTTGTTTTGATTGAGTGTTGCTTGTTTTTAACTCTTTACTTTGTGTTTAGGGATTGGTTGCGGGGTGATCAACCGTAAAGTTTAGTTGGGTGTGTTAATTGGTTGAATTCAGCGGGTAGGCACCTTCTTAGAGACTGAGAGGTGATAGGAAGTAAACTCGTCTCATAGCATTTACTTGTTAGAACTAGGATCGCGCGAGAGCGGGTTCGGTTCTTGTCGGGTTTGGGTTTGTGAGCGATTAGTTGATCTAGTTTAAGTTAAACCAAATGGTTCCTCTATCCTTGGTTGCGTAGTATTCGTTTCCGTTAGGGTCGTGTGTCGGTGAGATCGATAGGAGAGTCGACATTAAAACACTTTAGCAATTCGTTTCCCGGTTTGTTCTTAAAATCGATTAAGTGTAAGTTAGGGTTTGTTAGTGAGACCGAAAGGTGATCTAGCTTTCTTGAGTGAACCTTAGTTGTGTCATCCTTAGATACCGGTGTCATAAGATTATTCATTCCATTAGCTTATTATACCTTCAATAGGATATTTACCTAGTTAGACGTTTTCTCCATTGATAAGTCTCATTCTCAAAGTTTCGTCTAGTCTTGTTAGGTTAAGTCTTTTAAGTTAGGTAAAGAAGTTAGGTCAAATAGTTTATAATTAAAAATAATAAAAAAATATTATTCTTAGGTGAGTCTTGGTTAGGGTTAAGTACTAAAAACGTTTTCACGTGTCCTTGTGTTCGATACTCGGAGTTCCTTAGTGCTATACTATTAGTGATCGGTACACTTACCGGTTTTGTGTGGTTTCTTTAGGAGTCTTGTGTTATAAGTTTAAAGCTTAGTTGTGAGTTACTTAGAAAGAGCATCATTAGACACACATCAGTCGTACAGTATCAGCAGACATATGCTCCAATGATAACACATCATCCACCAATGTTTGATCAATAACAAGATTAGGAATCAAATCTTCAATAATTAACTGGAGGAATCGAGGATACATTAAAAACTTCTTTCGTTGAACCATCTAAAGGCATTGTTCCTTAAGATGATAAAAGATCATTTCTGAGAAGTTGAATGGTTTGTTCAGAATCAACGTGACAAATGCCGATTGTAGCATAATCCGACATTCATCGAAGCCACCTTTTCGTCCTC
Organism: Bidens hawaiensis; assembly: GCF_021521415.1. Lineage (NCBI taxonomy): Eukaryota > Viridiplantae > Streptophyta > Magnoliopsida > Asterales > Asteraceae > Bidens > Bidens hawaiensis. Next base: position 136,718 of record NW_027495724.1, on the reverse strand, counting down.
CTAAGCAATGGATTAGTATATGCAATAATACTTGTAGTTGGGCATAATCCATTCTTGTTATACATGGAAGCTTCAATGTCACCACCATAGAATACTCTACGAAACAAACCCTTGATCAAAATTTTATCAAACTCACACGGGTGATTAACAGTATCTCCAAACCGAAGCATACGTCGGATCACATTAGTATCAACAGTGATAGGCGTTTGGTTGATTGTTGCTTCAATATGGTTTTCAACTTCAACATACTTGGCCGTGTTCCAGAATTAACGTATAATACTTAGATAAACTTTCGGCCGAGCAGTCACAACAAAGTGTATAGCCGAACGTCGAATGAACGTAAATAAGGCACCAAATAAGTTTTCATCCGCAAAGTTCGTACTGACAAAAGCACAGACGTTATGCCTAGTGTCGTACGGAAGTAATAGTAACTCTTGTTCTTGCTGTTTGTTATCAGCAACTGGAGGATTTTGTTCCATTTTATTGGCCATTTTACTATGAGAATAAACCGAGAATTAGTGATAAATAATAACTAATATAATAATTTTTTTTAATTGTTTTTAATTGAACCTAACTTTGAAAAGTAAAATACTTTAAAATAATGTCATTCGTTAACAATTCGTTATGAGGAATGGTAATTAGTTATAAGAAATATGTTACTTCGCTATCAAGTAAATTAAGAATGAATTAGGACTAACGAATCAGCAACATAATTTAACGAATTAATGGCTAATTCGTTATAAATAACGAATGCATATCTGATTCGCTATAAATACAAGACGTTATCCTGATTCATGTGATTTGGTTAACGAATGTGACACGAATAAGTTCCAATTCGTTAAGAATAGCGAATGGCCTGATTAGCTTAATGTTTGACTTAATTGGTCAAGGTCAAAATTACCAAGAACACTGAAAGTCAAATATGCAATTCTGATAACAATTACCCTACAATCATCGATGAATATCCGAATCAATTGATCACAAGGATCTCGGAAACTCATTGCGATTAGAATGGTATCGTTTTGGTGCTTCAAAACATGGGACAAAGAGGTTAAGTTAAGGTTTTCAAAAACCTCTAAAACCCGACCATAATATCAAGCAATAAACCCATTAAACTACCATTAAATTTGACGATAAGTATTACGTGGTGATCAGTATTACCTTACGAATCAGAATTTATTATCAAAAAGAGGTTTAGTTATGATCAAAATTTTTGGAAAAATTTTCCAGAGTAACAGTATGCAAGGGAAGAAGAAAATGAATAGTGTGAAACGAATCGTTTCACGAATCCCTATATATATATCTGACACGGCACAATTCTCAACGTAACGAATCGTCTGATTCGTTTGAATTTTGAAATAACGAATCAGAAGATTCGTTAACTTAATGTTACACGTGGCATTAACGAATTAGAGCCAATTCGTTCATAATCTTAACGAATTAACCTTAGTTCGTGACTACTTTGTGTAAATATGGTTAACGAATTAACAGTCATTCTCTATAGAGTGGTGGGAGCGAATTAGGTTAACGAATTAATATGCAATTCGTTAGAATGACCTAATTCATTATGCATATATTAAGGAAATACCTTATTTAATTTTAAACTTAAATAATTAAATGAATTAAATCAATTAAGCATTATTTTAAATAATAAAACCAATTAATTTAAATAAAAAACACCGAAGAACCCATATCTCGATGATCGAATACCCTAATGTGTTTTACGCTTTGAAACACTTGACTTAAATAAAAAAATAATATGTAAACTTCAGAAGTAAAATCTTTTTGATATTTTGAGATTTTTGACGGAAAAATAATATTTACAAAAGAAATATCCGAAAAGAAAAAAAATATAGAATGGAAAATATTTCTGTGTTTTTGTATGATTTTTCAAAAGCAATACATATTTTTGGATTTTTGGTGAGTTTGAGCAGAGAATCATATTGACCAGATTTCCCTTCCATCACAATTTATATTTCAGGGATATTATAACTGGCGTTAAGTCGATCATTGGTATTGTTGTCCACCTAAATCTAAAACAAACCTTCAAGTGTTTTTGTGATATGATTAATGGTTCAATTAAAGCACAGAATATTAGAAACTATCAGCCTCTAATCTCGGTTCAAGCTTAATTTGATTTTTGCCATATCCCCCCAACTTGACTTAAACCATTACATTGCTGATCAAAATTTTATTTTATAAAGATTTATGTGCAATGCATTGAGTTTCCTTTACTATGAGTGAGTATGCACGAGTCCATCTGTTGGCTTACATACATTGTATCCCCTAGGGTCCGTTTCTTAATGGTATTGAGACGCGCGCAAGGGAGGATCAATGTATGACTAATGGCGGAGTTTGATCGAGTCAGTAATTTAGATTGTTCGAGGTTAAACAATTATCAAGTTTAATGACTTTGGGTTTGCTCTAAAAGCGAATGAAATATTCATGCATATGAATACCCAAATGATTAAGCCGCATAAAGACTCACAGTGTCCAGAACCTCAATGTTTGTTATTTGCTTTATTTTATTTTTTGAGTGAACAAACAAGTATAAAGCTTGAGTATGACAGGTTATTATATTTCTGCCATCCTCACCGAGATTTTTGCTAGAGACTAACGCCTCTTTCAATTTGGCATTTCTTTATATTTATATCACATACTTAACTCTAATAGTTTGTTTAACACCTACCAATGCACCAATGCAATTAAGCACTCAGTCTTTTAAGCTTATTTCTTGCTAGATAAGGGGTCAAATTAATCAATGTACTATCATTTTCTCTTTTTGCTTCAAAAACTCAAAAATTTTGAGGAGCATAAAACAAAATAAAATTTATCGCCCCAGTTACATTAAGTTTATAAATAAATGACTAACCTATCAATTCACAAGTGAATAATAATACCAAAACATGCAAGCATGCTCCACAAACTTAAATAACCGACATAATTTTCAGCAACAAAAATTAAGTAAAGACGCATAACGAACGCCCCAACTACTTTCTAATATCAGGTGAATGGTTATCCTGAACATTACAAGTAAATATCAGGACAAACATATACAAGTACATGTCCTTCAAATTTGAGTAATTGAAATACTTTTTCAGCGATCATATACAAAAATCTTTTTGGTTTTTCTCTATACATATATAAAAACACAATCTTTTTGTCTTTTTCGAAGTTTTATAATGTTTTTGGTTTTTCAAAATATTTTAAAAAAAAATACTAAAGACATGAAAGCACAATATTTTTGATTTATGAAATTTTTTTTAAAATTTTAAATGTTTTTGGATTTTATCTATACATACGAAAAGCACAATATTTTTGTATTTTCTTTTTTTCACCCCCTAAAACCAAGCAAAAATTGAAATAGAGTTTTGTCAAAGGCTTTGGTAAATAGATCGGCTCTCTGAAAATCAGTATGTACTTTCTCAAGGTCGATTAATTTCTTTTCAAAGCAATCCCGTATGAATTGATATCGAATTTCGATATTTTTCGTTTTAGAATGTTGTATGGGATTCTTTGTTATACTTATGGCGGCAGAGTTATCAATCAATATAGGAGTAGTAAGAAACTTCAAACCGTAGTCACGCAGATGTTGTTTGAATCCACAAAACCTGGGAACAACAACTCGAGGCTGCAACATATTCTGCCTCAGCGATTGAAGTAGAGACCGTTGTCTGCTTCTTACACTGCCAGGAAACAAGCCGGTTTCCTAATAATTGACACCCTGTCATGGTTGATTTGAAGTTGATCTTGCAACGTCCGTAGTCCGAGTCTGAAAAGGCAGTAAGCTCAAAGTTATCGTCCATGGGGTACCATAACCCGATGTCTAGATTTCTCCTCGGATACTGAAGAATTCCTTGACTGCAGCTAGGTGCGTAACTCGGGACTTGCTTGAAAACTAGCACAAAGACTAACAGAAAACATAATGTCGGGGCGAGAAGCCGTTAGATACATTAAAGATCCGATCATAGCACGATAGAGGGTAGTATCAACGGTATCCTCCAATTCATCTGGTGATAAATTGTGACCCACGGGGAGAGGAGTTGAAGGGATTATTCTGGCAGATATCTTGAATCGGCTCAAGACATCGATCACATATTTGGTCTGGTGAATAAAGATTCATTTCGCAGACTGGTGAACTTGCAACCCTAGAAAGAAATTCATATCTCCCATCGAGCTCATCTCGAACTTTGTTTGCAAAGACTTCTCGAACTCCTTACATAACGTGTCGTTTGTAGACCCGAAGTGGTCGACGTAAATCTGAACTAAGAGAAGATCATCACCAACAGTCTTATGAAATAAAGTGCAGTCAACAGTCCCTCGCTTGAAGCCATTATCAGTCAGATGGTCAGCGAGCATGCCGTACCAAGCTCTCGGGGATTGATGCAGACCATACAGGGCATCGTTTAATTGGTAAACTCGGTCCGGATAATCAGGATTTTCAAAGCCAGGAGGCTGTAAACGAACACTTCCTCGTGTAGTTCACCATTGAGAAAAGCACTTTCAACATCCATTTGATAGACCTTGATATTCTTATAAGCAGCATACGCCAGAAATATTCGAATAGACTCAAAAGCAACCAGAGCATACACTTCAGTGTAATCCATACCCTCTTGCTGATGAAAACCTTGCACCAGCAATCGTGCATTGTTCCTTACGATCACCCCTCGATCGTCTTTCTTACATTTAAATAACCACTTAGTCAGAATAGTTTTCTTGACTCTAGCGGGTTTGTCGATTAAATCCCAAACACCTAAACGTGCAAATTGCTGTAATTCTTCTTGCATGGCTTCTACCCAAGAAGGATCTTGAAGTGCCATACGAGGCGTCGTTGGCTCAACTTGAGATAGAAAGCAAGTGAATTTAGAAACATTTACAATTCCAGAAGAATGTAAATCTGCATAAGCACACAATACGTTATTCTCACTTGACGAAGCAACTTGATGACGTGTTTGAACGCCCACATCAAGTTCTACAATGATGTTTTCCTGTGAATGATAATTGTGAATCCGAGGAGTGGGATTCTCAGGAAAAACAGCATTTTCAAATAAGTTATTGTAATGTTCACCAAGTTCAGGAGATGAAACATCACAGTCAAGTTCAATAACCAGAGCATCAGCTTGATTGTCATAAGAAGAAGTAGATACATTATCAAAAGCAGATGGAGAAGCATCACATAGATCTTCAGTTGGAGCAGCAGTTGGAGCTTCAACATCATTAGAACTTGAAAATCTTGGAATTGCCAAATGATCTTCAAAGTATTCTCGAACCAGGTCTTCATCTAAGTTCTCAGTTGATGGAGTAAATGAATTAAATAGGCCATCATAATCAAACATCCAGTCAAGACCTTTCCCTTGAGGAGGTGTGGTGTACTTTTGACCATCCACATGATACCATTCCTCAACACAACAAGAAGTGACATTAAATACCATTTTCTTTTGAGACGCATACCCCGTGAAATATCCTTCAATGGCTTTTTCTTCAAACTTATCCACATCCTTCTTCAACATCGTACAAGGGCACCCAAAAGGTTCCAAGAACTTTAAGTTAGGCTTTCAATTGTTTAAAAGCTCGTAACTTGTCTTCTTGAGTAGTTTAACAGTTAGAACCCGATTAAGTGTATATCAAGCTGTATTCACCCCCTCATTCCCGAATTGGACAGGAAGCTTAGAATCAGCAAGCATAGTTCTTGAGGCTTCAATCAAACTTCTATTCTTTCTTTCAGCAACACCGTTCTGTTGTGGTACATAAGGTGTACTGTATTCTCGGTGAATTCCTTTTTGAATGCAAAAGAAATCCAATACAGTGTTCTTAAATTCAGTACCATTATCACTTCGAATTCTCCTCACCTTTTGTTTGTATAGTGATTCGATCTTAGTGATTAGGTTTTGTACCAGAACTGGTGTTTGATCCTTTGAACTCATAAATAAGACCCATGAGTATCTTGAATAATCATCGGTAACAACGAGACAATACCAATCTCCAAAGATACTAGCACGATTCATAGGACCAAAAAGATCCATATAAAGTCGTTCAAGAGGAGTATCAATAGAATTCAATAATTTAGATGGATGTGACTTTTTCTTCTGCTTGCCCTTCTTGCACGCAACGCAGTGATAAGATAACTTAAAATTCTTCAATGAAACACCCTCAACTAAGTCATTTGCCATTAAATAATTCATCTTACGAACATTAGAACTCATATTTAAAACATAAATATTATTTGATCGAGGTGATCGCATGACAACCATGTCCTCTGGAATCACATATCCCGGTTTCAAAATCAGACACTCTTTATCAGTAAATACCGTGGTGTACTTTTTGTCACAGATTTGCGACACGCTCAATAAATTATGGTCCACCTTGTCACAGTAATTGACTTTTTCAAATGTAATGTGACTATTTGAAACTTCACCCTCTTGTGTTATCATGCCCCAAGAATTCCTAGCAAACGCCACATAACCCCCTTGAATATTTCTCACATTTGTTAAAAGGTCGAGATTTCCAGTGATATGACGAAAACATCCACTATCCATTATCCAATTTTCACCAGACACGGTCTTGGATGTACCCTACACACAAAGTAAAAGTGATTAGTTTAAAAAGGCAGCCCAGGTCTCAGTCTTGGGCACCTTTTGAGTTTCTCTTGGAACATTAACTTGAACATAATTCAACTGTTGTTCAGCAACTTGAGAATAAGTTACCGGCTTCTTAGACTTTCATCTTAGATAAGCAGCTTGAACGACATTTGACTTCACGTTCTTGCATATAGGCTCAGTTGGGACAAACTTTGGTTTCATTTGACCATGTTTTTCGTTCACATAAATTACCTTACGTGGATTCACGTTTGAAAACATGATGTGAGTATCATCATCACACGAAACATATTGTTTCAAAATCTCCTTTATCAAAGGAACCGGTTTTGAATGGTCTTTGACAAATGGATGAAGATTCTGGGATTTCTGTTGACCACAGTTTCTCACCACATGACCTTGTTGTCCACACAAAAAGCAACTTTGCATGTCCACACGATCATGTTGAGGTTTGGAAAAAACAGATGCAACAGAAGGTTGATGACTCACATTTTTAGTGAAACTCTTGACCAAATCATCAGACAATAAGACTTCTTTGTCATATAAAATTCAAGATTAGAGCAGTTTGAAAAACTTTGCAATGTATCAGTTCAAGTGGATTTCACAAACTGAACTTTCTTAGCATTTTTTAATACTTGTATAGCTCTAACCAATGGGTCTGATGAGTTTTATGTTTTGGCACAAGCATATTGACATTCAAGGTCTTGTAGCTTGTAAGTTTCATTGTAAAAGATACTTTCGATCAGTTCCGGTTTGATAATACTAATCGGAATGTCTTTTTCAGTGAACATCATGTTCATTCCCTTTAACTTAAAAACACGAGCAGATGATGGCTTAGAAACAGTAGGATTGATGAAACGCATTAAGTCCTCATCAGAAATTTTAGACTTTTCTGGTTTCTTAGCCTTCACGGGTTTAACCTTAACTTGTTTTCTTTTCTCATATGAGTTGTGCGTGAACCATACACAGCATCCTCAAATTCATGAGGTTCACAAAGAATGTGATTAGAACTTGGAATGTTCTCGTGTTTGTGTACAACCTCAGGTTCAAACACATCCTCAATAATCACTTTGTAACATTTTCAACAAAAAACTTTGTTGCTTTCTAAATGAGGTTTTTGAGTTACATGTTGGGCTTTAACAATTTCAGGTTAACTGGTTTAGAGTTTTTAGAAACCACAGGTTTTTTCACAATCACATCTTCTTCTCTTTTATCAAAAGGATTTACTTTATAATCATTGTGAAAAGGTGGTGGAATTTTAACAAAACCTAAACCTTTCTTTGAATCTTTTTGCTTACTAGACACTTGGATTATTTCATTTAGCAAAAAAAAGAGTTTCAAAATTTACCCAAGTTGTTCTTTAACTCAAGAACCTCATTCTCAAGCTTGGTTATCTTTGAACGATGTTTCAAAATTTCTTGAAACTTTTGATCATTGATTGTCATTTTAACAGATAACTCAGCCTTGAGATCATGGTTACTTGTCGACAAAGCTTCAATCTTCTCTCGAGATCTCATTTGAGATTCAAGAGATTGTCGATAAGTATCCTTTAATGAAGCAATTCCTCTCACTAAGTTATCATTATGATTCTTTAAAGACTCTAACTTAGGTTTGTTAGTCTCACATTCAACACAAGTTACTTTAACAGATGAAGTAGCAGAGATAAAAGGACTAACCTCATTGATCTTAGCCATGCAAGCAAATGTGGTTGGATATTAACACATGAACCATCAGAGTCCGATTCAGTGTCATTATCAGATGATAACTTACTTCCGCTTGCATTTTGAAAAACATCGTTTGGCTTGAACATAACCAAATTGGCTTGATTGTCATTACACAGTAATCATTGTGACCAATCAGTCCCATAAGCTAACATTGTTTGTGACCCAGAAGTAGACAGTTTCTTTTCAGCATCATTACCTCGTGGTGTAGAAGAACTTTGGTTTTGACCACGAGGACCAGTATACTCCTTTTTCGGCTTATCACACTCTTTTGCAAAGTGTCCGAATTCCTGGCAATTATAACATTTGACTTTCAATTTATCAAATCCCAATTTCTTGTTTAAAGCAGGAAGACCTTTACCGGTCCTTTGCATAAACCTCTTAACCTTACAAACAATCATCGCCATGTTCCATTTCAAGTCCATAATCTCTAAGTCATCTGGATCAATTTGATCATAGTCTTCATCAGTCAAATCACTTGTAGCTATCTTACTACTCACCAAATTCTCATAGGAAGACATGAAGGCTGTCAAGAAAGTAAAGTTTTGTTCAACTTCCTTCATGTTGACAGTTGATGATGATGAGAATTGATTTGTAGTAGATGAATTCCCAGATCCTCTAGAAGAATTCGAGACATTTGGTGAACCAGAATTTCCAGCAGTGTAGAAACATGCTCTTGGATCACTATAGATGGTTGTTGCATTCTCACTTGCATTTTGTGTAAGAAATGCAATAATTGGTGTAATGGTTGAACTTAAAGGCATGTTACCACCGTAAAAAGCAGGATCTTGACTCTCCTTGGAAGACTTTTATCATTTTAGATCGTACTCTCTTGCTTCAATATTTTGCAAGAACTCAGTTGCAGTCAAGTCTTCATTCTTGAAATAATTGTTCTCTTTCAGAACCATTAAAAACGTAGAATAAGAACTCGATAGTGCACTCTTGATAGTATCAATCTTATCAACTTCAGAAGTTTCCAACTTCATTTTATCCATATCAGCTATCAAATGATTAAACCTTGCCGTCATCTCCTCGACAGTCTCACCCTTCAATAAATTAAAGTTTCTAAATTGAAACTTTAGCATGACTTTCTTGCTTTCAGCGGTGTTACCCATAATCCTCATACGAATATGTTGGAATAGTGAAGCACAAACTTTTATGCTACCCACTTGGTGAAAGATGTTTTCGGGTAAAGCCATTGTAAGAGTAGAGCAGGCTTTTGTCTCAATCTCTAATGCATTCTTTTCTTCTTGTGAATATTGAGAGATAGCTTTAGGTGTGTAACCGATAGTCTCATCTCCAATCATAGGAACGGTGTAAACCTCATCCAAGAAATACGAACAATCAGGATGAACAGAACCCAAATGAGCACGAAAACGGGGTTCCCATTTAGAAAAATCGCTAAAATTCATTAATCGTGGACATTTTGAATGTGAACCTATATCGGTATCTAGTTGCAACAATTGTTACATTAACAAATTTTGTGAAGCCAAAGCATACATGCCAGCCACTTTGAAAAATGATAACACAATAAAATTTCAAGGATCAAATTTGAAAATTTATCTTACCGAATTGTGAACAGTACTATTAACGAACTGTAACAGTAGTTAACGAATCACAATTCACAAGTTAAAAATTGTCGAGGTAACGAATCAGGAATAAGTTTTAACGAATCTGAAATGTTAACGAATCAGGAATAAGTTTTAACGAATCTGAAATTTTAACAAATTAGGAATAAGTTTTAACGAACTGTCAACGAATTAGAATGATGAGATGAGTCAACGAATTAGATTAACAAATCTGATTTCAGAGTAACGAATCACTGAGTAAATTTTAGCGAATCACTTAACGAATTACGTGACGAATTAAAGTAACGAAGTAGCTACATTTGATACCGAATCAACTATAGCGAATCAGGTTGTTACAACGGTTGTAACAAACTCTGACAACTATTGCCATGTTGCAAAAGTTGTTATAATTAAAGGTAACGAAGTAGACACGTGTCACACGAATTGCATGACACAAATAAGAAATTGGTAACGAATTAGGTAACGAATTGGTGAACAGTAGTTAACTAACTATCAAATATTTAACGAATCTTCAAACTCATTTAAAGATCTTCAAATCTTCAAATAGAATTTCCAGAAATCTGGAAAAAATTTCCAGATTCAATAACACAAACACCCGGTCTCAAATCCGTAATACCAATTCAATACTACACCAAATCACGCAAATCAACTATCAAATTACTCAGAAACACAATGCAAACCCAATTCAATCCATCTCGTAACCCAAATCACTGTATATCAGAACCAATTTGACCAAAACGAACACCCTTTTTTCGGCCAACAACAAATCTAAACCGATTCAGTCCAAAACTAATCCAAAATCCAATTCCTACTCACCAAATCTTCCCAATACCTTAACACACTCGGATCCAGTCCAAATCAATCCATATCCCAATCAATTCACACTAAATCTGGTCAAAATTAAACCAAAACCAAACTAATAACAAAATTATAATAGACAATTCTTAATTAACGAATTAAACCCCCGAATCAAGAGCAATCGAACAACCGAAAGCTCTGATACCACTTGTGGAATGCTCAAATCGATCTCGGATCTAGGATTACTTAATAATATAAACGGATCTTGTTCATGATGCTATTGATTATATTGATTAATACGTTAATCTTTATATATTAGTATTAGTTATATATATATATGTGTATGTATAATATTAAGGTGAAGCTTGAGAGCACAATTGGGCAGAGATTCGATATACTTTAACTCCAAACTTAAATTAACAGTGGAATACACCACTATTTATAGAAGATGGGTCTAGTTCGTTAACATTCCATAACGAACTAGACACCGACTTCGTTACATTACATTTAAATGAAATAACTTAACCAATCACCCCCTGATACATTGAACATCCTTAACGAATCAGGAGGGAACATAACTTAAGGGCTAGTTCGTTAAACATCCTTAACAAACTAGCCTGTTCTACTAACGAACTAGATTAGATATAAATATCTTTAACATTAAATAAATGATAAATACATTAACGATAAATACAAAGAATTGAGACGCAAAACCGTGTACCAACAGTCGGGCTAGTGTTGGGTTAAATGAATAAGGGTTATGGACTTGGGTTATGAAGGAAGGAAGGAAAGAACATAGGCTTAAGCCCATGATCCATAATTATATAAGTCATAATTACCCATTTAATTTCATTTCACACATATTCCATACACCATAAAAACACACACTTAAGCTCTCTCTCTCTCTCTCTAATTCTCTTTAGCCGAAACATAGAAGAAGAACCGATCCCGACCTAAGGTAATGATAGTATGATGTTGTATAAACTAAAGCCCATTAGATTTAGTCACGAAACAACGAGTCGACACCGCTAAACCGTTAAAGTCACGAGATCCGGGTGGAATCGGCTATAAACCGAACCTAAGGTGAGCTTAAGGGTCACCCTAACTCAGATCTGGATCGAACGGGACGAGAAACGGTGAAGACGGTGGAGAAATAAGTAGGATCTCACTTTTCCGGCGAGATCCTGGTTTTCCGGCAGAGGCGGTGCCGGAAAGTGGTTCGAGGTTAAAGGGATGTTAGAGAACGTTCTGACATTCTCTGACCTAAACCTAATTCGTTAACGAGAAGTTAACAAACTAGGGGTGATTCGCCAAGTAATTCGTTAAAGAAAGCATAGAGAACTAGCTTTAGTTCGTGTTCAATTCGTTAAGGGAAAAGATAACGAATCACCCTTGACTCGTTATCGTCATTCATTAAAGGAGATAACGAATTGGAAGGTCCAATTCGTTACATGGACTGATTCACTACATGAACTGATTCGTCAAAGGACTAGTTCGTTATAATGTCCATTTCGTGATAAGGACCAGTTCATTAGAGGGTCCAATTCGTTACAAGGACCAGTTCATGTAACGAACTAGAAGTTTAACAAAATGACAGAATGGTCCTTGGACTTATAAAAAGAATGATTTAATTATAAAGAAGCCCTTGAACTTTTAAGTTAAAAAAAGAATGGTCCCCTAGCTCGACCCCAGCCAGGGGCTCTACCCCTTGGACCCTGCTAAGGGCTGCCGCCCCTAAAACCCCGCTGCCAGGGGCGATGCCCCCGGACCCCCGTTCGTTGAGGGTTATAATTAAAACTAGAAATACTATATGGGTAGCGATAGATAATTTATACGTGAAATTGTTATACAGTTAGTCACACACAGCTAAAGAAGGGAATAACTATTAACGGTGAACGTAACCGCGTTTAGGTGAGTTTCTAGCCTCATTTCCTTGTTATGTTTACAGGGCTGTGTGCATACTCGATGTGATAGTCAATACACTTACCTTCAGTGGTAAGTGTATGCTTAGTACGATTTATGAATGATGATTGCTTGACGGTGCGTGAACGATCTTTGGATATTGCATGTACCGTCAGGTGGTAGTTAAAGATATGATTGAAATATATACGATTTATGAATGATGTATGTATGTTATGTATGTTATGCTGATAATACGTGAACGATCTTCGGATATTTCACGTGTTATTAAGGTAGGTATGTAAGAGACAGTTATGTTACAGTAGCACGATACAAAGGAACCACACCCTAATAATATTTGTGAGGATAGGGACCAGACCCTAATAATATAGTAATATCTATGAGGATAGGGACCATACCCTAATAATATCTGTGAGGATAGGGACCAGACCCTTATAATATCTGTGATGGTAGGGACTAGACCATAATAATATTTGCGATGTTGAGGACAAGAACCTTATAATATCTGCGAGGTTATAGGGCAGGAGGCTCTTTATATAGTATGGATGGTTATGCAAGTCAAGTAAAGTATGAATAATGTACACACCTTCGGGCACGTGTGCAAGTATATGAACAGATTGTATGTTGTATGATTAACTAGAACTCACTCTGCGTAGCTGACTTTTAGTATGCACGCAGGTGAGTAGGATGAGACAACTGGCTTGATGAGAGACACATGGCAGGCGAATAAAGAAGCTGGCATATGATGATTTATTTGTTAATGTTTGAACTGAAAGACATGTTTCAAGTTATGTTTTAAGACAAGTTATGAAATATTGTATAATATTTATGAAAGTTATATATTCCGCGTAAAGTTTTAATTAATTCTGATATTTAGAACTGTGTTAATGAGTAAATCCAACGTTAAAGTGAGGCACTGGTAACGGGGCCTTACAATAAACTTGTATACTTGATGCCTTTGAATGAATTAATGATAATATTGTCACTTAATAGTGTCACATGTGTTTTGAGCAATTTTCACGTCACACTCAGGCGTTTCCGCTTTAGCTGGGGTGTTACAGATTGGTATCAGAGTTGTGACTATAAGATAGGACATTAGACGTAGTGTTCTAGTTGGTTATAGTTTATTTGCTTAATTATTTAGGTTGCATGATTAGAAATTGTGTGAGCCTTATTTGATTGTTCAATGCACATTATTTGGTTATAATTGATTTGTTTATGCCTCATGTACGCAAATACTATATACTGATAATTCAATTACAACAATTACACAAGCACACACAAGTCCAAGGCTTATGCCTAACGTAAATATTCTTGAGGATTTTCAACAATTAGATTTTTGATTTTCAGTTTTTGATGGTTTATGCGACGTTTGATGTCCGACTCTTTATGTCTCATAATATGTTTTAATTGAAAGTCTTTCAAGTCGTGGTGATCTGACTCTTTATGTTTCATAATATGTTTTAACTGAAAGTCTGTCAAGTCGTGGTGATACACGAATACTTAGCTTTCAATTCGATTTAATTACGCATTTTTATACAAGAATAGTTAAGTTTAAAAAAAATTGTGACACGTTTTCTTTATTTATACGCTCATTTACGGCTTACTTTTAAAAGTTTGCCAAGTAATAACCGAATTTCAAACGATTACTTTGTTATTTTACTATTATGTTTTAGAATTGAAAATTCAAAAAGTTATGGTGATACATAAATGGTTGAATTTCGATTTGATTACACTGTATTATTTTATTTATTTACTACTACGTTTAGAATTGAAAATTCAAAAAGTTATGGTGATACATAAATGGTTGAATTTCGATTTGATTACTATATTATTTTATTCATTTACTACTACGTTTTAGAATTGAAAATTCAAAAGGTCATTGTGATACATGAATGGTCGAATTTCAATTCGATTACCTTATTTCCATGTTCATTTACCCTTATGTTTTAGAAGTGAAAATTTAAAATGTCATGGTGGTTCATGAACATTCGATTTACAATTCGATTTCATCATTTATTGTAAGTTTAAAACTTTTTCCAAATGATTATTCAATAATTTATGATATTTTCGTTTATTGAAATGTGGAAACTCATGATGTCTCATGGGAATTCCAATTTCGATTTCAATATTTGTTTCATACGATTTCTTTTCTTTACTTTTTGTATTGATGTATCCATTAGTCGTTTTCATACTTACGTCCCAAGTCACGCGAATTCTTCATGTTTCGTATCATGCCTCCTCGTTTTCCTAGTTTTTACACTCAACTCGCAAAATGACAATTCAAGTTATCAAGCAAATGGCCTCCGTGATTCCGAACACCCCATGTTTGACCGCACCCACCTTCATCACTATAGTAAATTCAAATTTAAACCCAGCACCATTCATGGAAACGCGAACTAAACCCAACCGAAAAGCCTCGCGCTGAAGCACACCCTTTGTACAGTATGTGTAAATCCCACCACTTTACTTCCACGTTATTCTCGACCCCATTATTCCAATTACATGTTACGAGGTTCATAATTCTAAATGTTTCATTTTTTTTATTTCATTACCTTGTTTATTTCGTTTTAAACATCGTTTGCTTAGTTTAAACCACGATGATTTCATTTACTTGACTTAGTGTTTTTGCATTGTCCTTTGCTTGAATGGTCTGACAATGTGTTTTGTATTGTTTTTACCCTTTTTATTCATTGTTTTTTATTTTCAATGTTTTATACGAAAAAATTATTTAATTTAAAGTTTATAGTCTAAAACCACACAATAGAGCAAGTTATATGGACCATCCGACAACAGAGGTAATTATGGCTTGACATGTAATTATCAAAGTCCTCGCATTGAAAATATGTAACGATTCCGGCAAATCCAGGTATACCCTAGCCGGTATATACTATTTACGTGCTATTTAATATTGATTATATAAGTTATAACACATTGATACGAATATATATGGTTCACAGTGTGAATCATACTCAATTATATAGTGAATCGTATTGGAATTACAATTAATCAATGATCGGTTATTGAAACCCGAACGAATCGGGAATTACATTATAGACGAAGTATATAATGTTTAGTGATATTTACGAGGTATTAATGCTTCGGGATAAGTAAATTATAGCACAGAAAAAGGATTTCGATTTATTAGTACGTCGGTACGATAAACGAAACCTTTAACACCAAACCAAGCATGAGACGATCAATCAAGCCGAAAAAGATGCTTAATTATTAATAATATGATGTTTTAATGTCATGGGTTAAGTTTTTAAAGTTTTTAAATCAGTTTTATATAAATTTTATGTTAACCCGAAAAACAACCATTTTAGGCCCGTTTTAAGCCGAATTACGAGTTTAAACGAGAAACGAACTGAACCAGATTATCCACAACATTATCCGGATTGTGTAATCCAAATATGTGGCTATGGTTTGAACTTGTGGGCCCCCCCACACCACCTCATTAGGCCGGCCACCCTCCCCACACCCTTTTACACATTACATTTTCTTTTTTTTTTTCACAAACTCTCTCAAAACTCTCTCAAACTCTCTCAAATCTCTAACTCTTTCAAGCTTTCTTCCAAGATCATCACATTTTAACCAAGATTTTGAAGGTATAAGCATATTACAATACATAATCTTTGGTGTTAATTACTTAGTTTGAGTTGTTTTTGCAAGAACAAAAGGTTCCAAGTGAAATATGGGTGAAAACCCGAGATGGAACCGGTTCTCGTATGATCAAGGGATGTATACAAGTTATACAAAGGATCTTGATCCAAGTAATTAGTTAAAAGTGTTTAGAATGAATTTTTACGGTTGAAATCTTGTCAAATGAATTTTCCATGTGAAAAACGGGTGAAAATCCGAGATGAAACCGACTCTTGCATGACCAAGAGATGTATACAAGTTATACAAGGGATCTTGGTCCAAGAAGTGAGTAAAAAGAGTCGAGAACGGATTTTTACGGTTAAAATCGTTGTTTTGATGTTTTAACCGACACTAGGAAAGAAATGGCTTGATTGTGGGTATAACTTGCTTGGTGTGGTGTTGATGTGCTTGTAAGTGTTGTATCTAGCGGCTAGCAAAGGCTAGAAACCGAGATCCTTGCGATCTAAAGCTAGAAAACACAAGATAGTTCGGTTTTCGTGTGTATATGAGATTTGGACAGATTTTCGTGTGCTTAGAGTCGGGTCACGAAATTTCACAGAGATGATCTACACATGAAAATATGAGATCTGTGAATTTTTGGTAATTTTTGGATAAAAGATGAATATTTGGTGAATTTAATGCTCGGTTTTGGCCAAAAATAGTGAAAAATAGCAAAACATGATGAAAAATTCCGGAAAATTTAAGATAAGCTTTTTATAACATATAAAAGTCACCCACAAAATTTGAGCTCGGTTGGAAAAGTCTAAGTAGGCTTTTCGGTGAAACGAGTTCTAGGGCTTTCTAGCTCGGTTTTGGGTGAAAATGGCTTGAAAAATAAGTTTTAAATTCTGGAAAAATTCCAGGAAGTTATGAGGATGATAGAGATCATCCCAGAAAAATTTGGGATTTTTCTAAAGTGTTTTGGTATTTTTGATATATTTAGTGTTTTAATAAGATCTAAAAAAATAGATAAATAAATGTAAATATAAGAAAATAAATCTGGGAAAATTCCATAAAGTTATGAGGATGATAGAGATCATCCCAGAAAAATTTGGGATTTTTCTAAAGTGTTTTGGTATTTTTGATATATTTAGTGTTTTAATAAGATCTAAAAAAATAGATAAATAAATGTAAATATAGGAAAATAAATCTGGGAAAATTCCAGAAAGTTATGAGGATGATAGAGATCATCCCAGAAAAATTTGGGATTTTTCTAATGTGTTTTGGTATTTTTGATATATTTAGTGTTTTAATAAGATTTAAAAATAGATAAATAAATGTAAATATAAGAAAATAAATCTGGAAAATTTTTACAAAATTCCTTACTGTCAAATTAAGTTTTGTGCAAAATTTCAAGACCCGAGACTAATCGGGTAATTATTTGTGCTAAAAAGAACATAAAAACAAGTTTTTAAAGCTTAAAACGTGTAAACCGGCAAGGTTCGCATAAGCGAGCTGACTGGTACATGAAAACTCTAAAAATGGACTATTTCATAAATCTAAGTAAATTAAGTAAAAATAAATCATCCGAAAATAATTCGGATGATTTGGGTAATTTTACCCGATTTTACCGTTTCCGGCACCGAAATGACGGAAACGGGCCCCACGGCCAAACGGGGTGTCAAACCGAGCTATAATTTCATCACCTTAACTAAATTGACTGTCAAACTCTAAGCAATGTCACAATCTGAGTCCTTAGAAGTGTCACGGGGTTAACATCGTCCCCGAATCGAGTACAGTACTAGGTTAACAATGTTCCCAGATGTACCGATTGATACGTATTTAAGTTATGGGAATTATATAGTAACGACTAGATATTATATTACAGATCCAGGCACGTAGCTGTTCCTTATATTACTCACCGACTCACAAAAAGGTGAGTTTTCACGAGCCCCTTTTAATGAATTGTTTTAATTATATTTTCCCGGGGCGGAAAACATGTCTTATTTAAAGTATTTAAGTACATACCGATCGTATGGAAATACTTGTACATTTATATATATATGGTCTGATGCACAGAATATATAAAATGTTTATCATGTGTTATTGTTCTGGGGTAACATAGTTCCCAGGGGTTATTATTGTTCTGGGGTAACATAGTTCCCAGGGGTTATTATTGTTCTGGGGTAACATAGTTCCCAGGGGTTATTATTGTTCTGGGGTAACATAGTTCCCAGGGGTTATTATTGTTCTGGGGTAACATAGTTCCCAGAAAGTTAATGGAAATGTCCTGGGGTAACATAGTTCCCAGAAAGTTAATGGAAATGTCCTGGGGTAACATAGTTCCCAGCATGATTATATTGTTAATAAATGATTATTAAAATGATTTGTCAGTGTTTATTTAAATTAGTGAAACTCACCAACTATTCGTAGTTGACCCGTTTTCTTTACATGTTTTCTAGGTATGCCCAAGTTGGAATGATTGATATGTGCTTAACTATCTGTGCTACCTGTTGGAAGCTTGCTGCTCTATGTTTTGTAATGAATTTATTAATGTCTTATCGGTAAAATATGTGTGTAACACCTAGACAGTAATGAAACTCGCAACAATGTAACATGTTATAAATTAATGTAGTGGTATTTTCTTTATAAGCAATGCTGTTGATATCAGATGTGTCTGTTGCATCCCGTGTACGTTTCCGCTGCGGTTACGGGGTGTTACAGAACTTGGTATCAGAGCCATTGGTTATAAAGAATTAGGATGTCTGAAAAAGATACCTAAAAAATAACCAGTAGCTCAAGTATTATAGGATCTGAATATCAACTAATAATATATTGTGACGAGATCGGGATGAACTTGGATGGACAAGTGGGTTATTATGGTCCGGAACATAATAACAGACTTGTCTGCACGAGGGAATTCAGGGGAAGTCACGGGGGACTTAAATAGGTAAAATTGGCAACATATGTGTAAATGTATAATAATATTATTATGTGGCAAAATTGTATAAGTAAGTGCATGTTAATTTGATTTTGAAATTACACTATGAAAAGGGACTATATGTTTGTTAACTTGTGTGCAGGTAAAAATGGCAAGAACACCTAGTGTGTCGATGGAAGAGGACCCGGAAGAGGTCAGTTCCGGGGCCTCTGGAAGCCCAAGTGTAGCACCCAGCTCCGAGCCTTCGGAGGCTAGTCATAGTACTTCTAGACAGACCACCCCAGCTAGGAGTGCTAGTTTACCCTCCCCTGCTAGGGTTACCAGGTCTCCTACCCCGCCCGCACCACAGACCGCCCCGATTCCCCCCAGACACGGTCCCCGCCTCACGGCGCGGATCAGTGCCCCGTATGTTCCGCCCACTGTTACCCCACCCAGATCCACATACCACCGGGGCGAGTCTTCCCGCCCCCAACCCGAGCCTGCAACCCTACCTGTGTGGGGTCTTCCGAGGCAGGAACGGGACTTGGCGGCTTGGCTACGTGTTCTCACCGAACAGGTGAATGAGCACTCTGCCGCCCTGGTCGTGGGGGTACAGAGGCGAGCGTACCTCGGGGACAGCATACAGGACCACCAGTATGCTATTAACCAGTTAAAGAGGGAGTGCTCATACTCCCACTGGTTGATCGACCAGATGGAAACCCGAATGCGGGTTATGGTGGCGGTGTTGGTGGTGCTGGTGGCGGTGTTGGTGGGGTTGGTTTACCACCATGTGTAGATGTGTTGGATGGTAGAATCTTGAACCGCTTTTTGATACTCCGTGTAAGTAGTTAGTGGTGATACTAACACGGAGTGAATCTTGTTTAGTTATAGTACAACCACTGGCCCATAGGGGGTCTCTTGTAGGGCATATCATTATCGATACTTTTGGGTATCATTCAAGCACTGACCCATTGCGGGTTATGTCGAGGATGATACCAACATAGGCCCTTTGTATTAAAACTTAATTGTGTAATGATGACTGGGAAGTATGTAAATGGATGTTTATGTAATATGTACTAATGTTTATTAATGTATGGAATGTGTTTGTGTTTCATAATTTGGAATGGTATTAATTATATGTGTTTCCTTGATGTTGTGTAGAATGGCACCGAAACGATCAACGAAAATATCGGAAGTAGATGTGAGCCGTTTGATTGCTCAACAGTTGGAGGCGGCGATACCGGATATAGTATCGCGCATCGCCGCCAGTATTAATAACTCGACCAATCCAACCCCTCCGAGCAATCAAACGCCCATAAATAATGACGGGGAACAAAACGCTAATCCTCCAAGGAATGACAACACTATGCCGAGTAATGACGCACCGCCTACGGTGGTCGCTACCGACAGTAATGGCCCTATCCCTACTGTAGAGACCAACCGCACTGGACCATCCAGGGGTTGTTCAATCAAGGATTTTATGTTATGCAAGCCTTTAGAATTTAACGGGTCGGAAGGACCGAATGGGTTAGTGAAATGGTTAGAGAAAATAGAATCAGTGGTAAATATCAGCAACTGTCCCGAGGATTGTGTCGTTAAGTACGCCACCTGTACGTTCACAGACCATGCCTTGACATGGTGGAACACCATAGTACAGACTCGAGGTCAGGCGGCGACAAACCGCATGACCTGGGCAGAGCTTAAGGATCTTGTTTTGAAACATTTCTGCCCAAAGAATGAATTGCAGAAACTGGAACATGAGTTGTGGAACCTAGAGATGCATGGGGCGGACCACTTGGGATATACCAACCGGTTTAATGAACTGTCACGATTAGTGCCGTGGTTGGTCACCCCAGAGTCAAAGAGGGTGGAACGTTATATTTGGGGACTTACTCCAGTAGTGAGGAGTATAGTTAACGCGGGAGGGCACCAGACGTATGAGGGTGCAGTGACACAGGCTGGTATTGTCACGTATGATTTCTTAAGGAGCGGATCGATAAAGGCGACGGGAGAGTCGGCCGGGGGAAAGCGAGGTACGTATGACAATAGGATCCGAGAGAAACAGCAAGGTAAACGAGCTAGGCCCGCTGCCCAGAGCTATGCCATGACTAGTTCGGGCGGAAGGCAAGAACCGCAGAGGGGAACGTTTCCTAAATGTGGGAAATGTGGTTACCACCATAGTGGCGGGTGCAAGGAGGTGGTGTGCCACCGGTGTGGCAGGGTTGGACACTACGCACCAAATTGTAAGACAAATCTGAACAACCTGAACCGTCAACCGCAACCTATTCGGGCGCAACCATTTAGAACTCAACCAGCCCGACAGCAGAACCCGCAAGGAAACCAGATGGTGACCACTAGCCGTGCTTGCTACGAATGCGGCAGCACGGATCACTTCAAAAGGAACTGCCCGAAACTGAATCAGGGAGGAAACGGGAGACAACTCGCGGGTCAGCCATCGGCGTCCAATCCGGCGCGAGGCCGGGCATTTGTGATGGGAGCGAACGAGGCGCGCCAGGACCCCAGCGTAGTGACAGGTACCTTCCTCGTCTCTGATCATTACGCTTCTGTATTATTTGATACAGGCGCCGATAGAAGTTTTGTCTCCGTTAGGTTCCTTTCGATAGCAAACCTTCCTATTGGTGAAACCATAGAACCCTACACCGTAGAGGTCGCTAACGGTAAAACCATGATAGTTAATCGGATTGTTCGGAATTGCCCTTTTATTCTGAGCGAACAATCCTTCCTGATTGACTTGTTACCGGTAGAATTGGGTAGTTTTGACGTGATAGTGGGAATGGATTGGTTGGCACGTAATAGGGTAGAAATAAACTGTGAAAAGAAAACCGTCAAGATCCGGGTGTCGGATGACGAGGAGGTATTAGTGCAGGGAGAAAAATCCGGCACCATGATACCATTTATATCCCACCTCAAGGTGTTGAAATATATACGTCAGGGATGTGTGGCGTATCTAGCGAGCCTGACGGCCGCTGATTCTGAGGAAAAACGGGTGGACGATATTCCCGTGGTACGCGAATTTCCACAAGTTTTTCCAGAGGAACTTCCTGGATTACCGCCAACCCGACAGGTCGAATTCAGAATCGATCTGTTACCTCAATCCGGCCCTGTTGCTAAGGCCCCTTACAGACTTGCACCGTCCGAGATGCAAGAACTATCCAACCAGTTGCAGGAATTGTTGGATAAGGGATTTATACGTCCCAGTTATTCCCCGTGGGGTGCACCTGTACTATTTGTGAAAAAGAAGGACGGAAGCCTTCGAATGTGCATTGACTACAGGGAATTGAACAAATTAACCATCAAAAATAGATATCCTCTTCCCCGAATCGATGATTTGTTCGACCAACTACAAGGTGCGAGCTATTTCTCAAAAATTGATCTTAGATCGGGATACCACCAAGTTAGAATTCAAGAGGAGGATATCCCAAAAACCGCGTTTCGGACTCGCTACGGCCACTACGAATTTCTAGTTATGCCTTTTGGGCTAACAAATGCGCCAGCGGTGTTCATGGATCTCATGAACCGAGTCTGTAAACCCTATCTCGACAAATTCGTCATTGTATTTATAGACGATATTTTGATATATTCAAAAAGTAAAGAAGAACATGAGCGACATTTGAGGTTAGTTTTGGAGCTTTTGGATCAGGAGAAGTTGTATGCAAAATTCTCCAAGTGTAACTTCTGGTTACAAGAGGTGCAATTCCTCGGTCACGTTATAAACCACCAAGGAATACACGTTGATCCGAGTAAAGTTGAAGCAATTAAGGATTGGCAAGCGCCTAAATCTCCGAAGGAAATCCGCCAATTCTTAGGCTTAGCTGGATACTATCGTCGATTTATAGAGAACTTTTCCAGCATCGCCCAACCTTTAACCCTCCTGACTCAAAAGGATCGGAAATATGAATGGGGTGAAGAGCAGGAAACGGCGTTTCAAACGCTAAAACAAAGATTGTGCCAAGCGCCAATCTTAAGTCTCCCCGACGGAGACGATGGATTTGTTGTATATTGTGACGCATCCCGTAAAGGGTTAGGATGCGTGTTGATGCAAAATAAAAAGGTCATGGCCTATGCGTCTCGACAGTTGAAAGTTCATGAGAAAAACTACACTACTCATGACTTGGAACTGGGAGCAGTCATCTTTGCACTTAAAATCTGGAGACACTACCTCTACGGTACAAAGTGCACCATCTTCACTGATCATAAAAGTTTGCAGCACATATTCGATCAGAAAGAACTGAATATGAGACAACGAAGGTGGGTCTAGTTACTAAGTGACTATGACTGTGACATCCGATATCACCCCGGCAAGGCTAACGTTGTAGCCGATGCCTTAAGTAGGAAAGATCGAGTTAAGCCACTACGCGTGCGAGCGTTGGGAATGGTAGTCCAATCGAGCCTTTCGGATTTGATTCGAGTCGCTCAACGCGAGGCGTTGAAAGAGGACCAATTGGTTAAAGAAGGACTTTTCGGGAACGAGAAGAATTTCGAACAGCGTGTGGACGAAATTCTCTATTTCAAAAGTCGGATTTGGATTCCGACCCTCCATGACCTTCGTGATTTGATCATGGATGAAGCACATAAATCGAAATATTCCATACATCCGGGATCAGATAAAATGTACAAGGATGTGAAAGAATTTTACTGGTGGCCAGGTATGAAAAAGGATATAGCCACATACGTCGGCAAGTGTACGACGTGTGCGAGAGTTAAGGCGGAACACCAGAAACCCTCGGGAATGCTACAACAGCCGGAAATTCCCGAATGGAAGTGGGAGCAGATCACAATGGATTTTGTGACACATCTCCCCAAGACACCCCGAGGTCATGATGCAATTTGGGTAATCGTGGATCGATTAACCAAATCGGCACATTTTATTCCAATTAGAAATAATTATAACACCGAGAGACTTGCGCAAAATTATATAAATGAAATAGTGTCTCGTCATGGCATCCCCATCTCGATCATCTCCGATAGGGATAGCCATTTCACCTCCAAACTTTGGCAAGCTGTCCAAGAAGCGTTGGGAACACGTATTGACCTAAGCACAGCTTACCACCCTCAGACCGATGGTCAGTCTGAGAGGACCATTCAAACTTTGGAGGATTTGCTTCGTGCCTGCGTACTGGACTTTAAGGGAAATTGGGATCAACATCTCCCACTCGTTGAATTTTCCTATAATAACAGTTACCATAGCAGTATAAAGGCAGCACCTTATGAAGCATTGTATGGGCGGAAGTGCCGATCACCACTTTGCTGGTCTGAAGTGGGAGACCCGCAGGTCATTAGATCGGATCTGGTCCAGGAGACGACCAGCAAGATTCTTGAAATTAAGAACAACCTAAAAGCCGCGCGGGACCGGCAGAAGAGTTATGCCGATACCCGTCGAAAACCGTTGTCATTTGAGAAGGGTGAAAAAGTATATCTGAAAGTATCACCCTGGAAAGGAGTGGTCAGATTTGGAAAGGCGGGGAAGTAGGCCCCTAGATATATTGGACCATTCATTATTACTGCAAAGATCGGTCCGGTAGCTTACCGACTAGAACTGCCTGAGGAACTGAGTGCGGTTCATAACGTGTTTCATGTGTCAAATTTGAAAAGATGTCTGGCGGATGAGACATCGGTGTTACCCTTAGAGGGTGTTCAAATAAGTGATAGGCTCAACTTCGTAGAGGAGCCCATCGAAATAGTGGACGGTAAAATCAAGCAACTTAGACACAATAAGATCTCGTTGGTCAAAGTTAGATGGAATTCGCAACGAGGCCCAGAATTTACTTGGGAACGAAAGGACGAATTTCGGAAGAAATACCCCCACCTATTTCCTCAAAAGGAAGTAGTTGACGCGTAAAATTTCGAGGACGAAATTTTTATAACGGGGGGAGAATGTAACGATTCCGGCAAATCCAGGTATACCCTAGCCGGTATATACTATTTACGTGCTATTTAATATTGATTATATAAGTTATAACACATTGATACGAATATATATGGTTCACAGTGTGAATCATACTCAATTATATAGTGAATCGTATTGGAATTACAATTAATCAATGATCGGTTATTGAAACCCGAACGAATCGGGAATTACATTATAGACGAAGTATATAATGTTTAGTGATATTTACGAGGTATTAATGCTTCGGGATAAGTAAATTATAGCACAGAAAAAGGATTTCGATTTATTAGTACGTCGGTATGATAAACGAAACCTTTAACACCAAACCAAGCATGAGACGATCAATCAAGCCGAAAAAGATGCTTAATTATTAATAATATGATGTTTTAATGTCATGGGTTAAGTTTTTAAAGTTTTTAAATCAGTTTTATATAAATTTTATGTTAACCCGAAAAACAACCATTTTAGGCCCGTTTTAAGCCGAATTACGAGTTTAAACGAGAAACGAACTGAACCAGATTATCCACAACATTATCCGGATTGTGTAATCCAAATATGTGGCTATGGTTTGAACTTGTGGGCCCCCCCACACCACCTCATTAGGCCGGCCACCCTCCCCACACCCTTTTACACATTACATTTTCTTTTTTTTCTTCACAAACTCTCTCAAAACTCTCTCAAACTCTCTCAAATCTCTAACTCTTTCAAGCTTTCTTCCAAGATCATCACATTTTAACCAAGATTTTGAAGGTATAAGCATATTACAATACATAATCTTTGGTGTTAATTACTTAGTTTGAGTTGTTTTTGCAAGAACAAAAGGTTCCAAGTGAAATATGGGTGAAAACCCGAGATGGAACCGGTTCTCGTATGATCAAGGGATGTATACAAGTTATACAAAGGATCTTGATCCAAGTAATTAGTTAAAAGTGTTTAGAATGAATTTTTACGGTTGAAATCTTGTCAAATGAATTTTCCATGTGAAAAACGGGTGAAAATCCGAGATGAAACCGACTCTTGCATGACCAAGAGATGTATACAAGTTATACAAGGGATCTTGGTCCAAGAAGTGAGTAAAAAGAGTCGAGAACGGATTTTTACGGTTAAAATCGTTGTTTTGATGTTTTAACCGACACTAGGAAAGAAATGGCTTGATTGTGGGTATAACTTGCTTGGTGTGGTGTTGATGTGCTTGTAAGTGTTGTATCTAGCGGCTAGCAAAGGCTAGAAACCGAGATCCTTGCGATCTAAAGCTAGAAAACACAAGATAGTTCGGTTTTCGTGTGTATATGAGATTTGGACAGATTTTTGTGTGCTTAGAGTCGGGTCACGAAATTTCACAGAGATGATCTACACATGAAAATATGAGATCTGTGAATTTTTGGTAATTTTTGGATAAAAGATGAATATTTGGTGAATTTAATGCTCGGTTTTGGCCAAAAATAGTGAAAAATAGCAAAACATGATGAAAAATTCCGGAAAATTTAAGATAAGCTTTTTATAACATATAAAAGTCACCCACAAAATTTGAGCTCGGTTGGAAAAGTCTAAGTAGGCTTTTCGGTGAAACGAGTTCTAGGGCTTTCTAGCTCGGTTTTGGGTGAAAATGGCTTGAAAAATAAGTTTTAAATTCTGGAAAAATTCCAGGAAGTTATGAGGATGATAGAGATCATCCCAGAAAAATTTGGGATTTTTCTAAAGTGTTTTGGTATTTTTGATATATTTAGTGTTTTAATAAGATCTAAAAAAATAGATAAATAAATGTAAATATAGGAAAATAAATCTGGGAAAATTCCAGAAAGTTATGAGGATGATAGAGATCATCCCAGAAAAATTTGGGATTTTTCTAAAGTGTTTTGGTATTTTTGATATATTTAGTGTTTTAATAAGATCTAAAAAAATAGATAAATAAATGTAAATATAGGAAAATAAATCTGGGAAAATTCCAGAAAGTTATGAGGATGATAGAGATCATCCCAGAAAAATTTGGGATTTTTCTAAAGTGTTTTGGTATTTTTGATATATTTAGTGTTTTAATAAGATTTAAAAATAGATAAATAAATGTAAATATAAGACAATAAATCTGGAAAATTTTTACAAAATTCCTTACTGTCAAATTAAGTTTTGTGCAAAATTTCAAGACCCGAGACTAATCGGGTAATTATTTGTGCTAAAAAGAACATAAAAACAAGTTTTTAAAGCTTAAAACGTGTAAACCGGCAAGGTTCGCATAAGCGAGCTGACTGGTACATGAAAACTCTAAAAATGGACTATTTCATAAATCTAAGTAAATTAAGTAAAAATAAATCATCCGAAAATAATTCGGATGATTTGGGTAATTTTACCCGATTTTACCGTTTCCGGCACCGAAATGACGGAAACGGGCCCCACGGCCAAACGGGGTGTCAAACCGAGCTATAATTTCATCACCTTAACTAAATTGACTGTCAAACTCTAAGCAATGTCACAATCTGAGTCCTTAGAAGTGTCACGGGGTTAACATCGTCCCCGAATCGAGTACAGTACTAGGTTAACAATGTTCCCAGATGTACCGATTGATACGTATTTAAGTTATGGGAATTATATAGTAACGACTAGATATTATATTACAGATCCAGGCACGTAGCTGTTCCTTATATTACTCACCGACTCACAAAAAGGTGAGTTTTCACGAGCCCCTTTTAATGAATTGTTTTAATTATATTTTCCCGGGGCGGAAAACATGTCTTATTTAAAGTATTTAAGTACATACCGATCGTATGGAAATACTTGTACATTTATATATATATGGTCTGATGCACAGAATATATAAAATGTTTATCATGTGTTATTGTTCTGGGGTAACATAGTTCCCAGGGGTTATTATTGTTCTGGGGTAACATAGTTCCCAGGGGTTATTATTGTTCTGGGGTAACATAGTTCCCAGGGGTTATTATTGTTCTGGGGTAACATAGTTCCCAGGGGTTATTATTGTTCTGGGGTAACATAGTTCCCAGAAAGTTAATGGAAATGTCCTGGGGTAACATAGTTCCCAGCATGATTATATTGTTAATAAATGATTATTAAAATGATTTGTCAGTGTTTATTTAAATTAGTGAAACTCACCAACTATTCGTAGTTGACCCGTTTTCTTTACATGTTTTCTAGGTATGCCCAAGTTGGAATGATTGATATGTGCTTAATTATCTGTGCTACCTGTTGGAAGCTTGCTGCTCTATGTTTTGTAATGAATTTATTAATGTCTTATCGGTAAAATATGTGTGTAACACCTAGACAGTAATGAAACTCGCAACAATGTAACATGTTATAAATTAATGTAGTGGTATTTTCTTTATAAGCAATGCTGTTGATATCAGATGTGTCTGTTGCATCCCGTGTACGTTTCCGCTGCGGTTACGGGGTGTTACAAAATATAATAACTCCGGTTGTGTTAAATAACTCGAACTTAGAATGATTTTGGGAACGGGGCAAATACTCCTATTTGTGGCGTTCTTTCGGGTAATTCAAAGACCCGCGTTAATTTATTTTAGTATATAAAATTGTTAAAATTTCTAACAACTCCGTATATTAGTTGTTCTCTTTTAATTTTTTTTTTAATTTCGGGACGAAAATTTCTAAAAGTTATAAGTCCTGTAACATTCGTTACTTTCCAAACCCGATAACCCGACCCATTTTAAATTTTTGGTTTTTATATGCATTGACATATATATAAATCAAGTTTCATTTCATGTATATGTATTTATATTCGTTAAACCGACTCGTTTTGTTGTTCATTGTAGTCTTATTCTTTGTTTGTCAATAATATATTATCCTCAATGATTTAAGATTAGTTAAAGTCTTTATTTAATCGAGTTCCAAACTATCCGAGTAGAATACGAAAATAACCCAACTTGGTAACTTTTATCACCTTTGTATAAAATCTAAAAGTATAAGGTATAAATTGTAATTAAAGTTTTTAATATGTTTTAATATAACATGAAAATGCATGGACCAATTATGTAAATATTGTTTAAATATAATAATAATAATAATAATAATAATAATAATAATAATAATAATAATAATAATAATAATAATAATAATAATAAGCAACAGCAGCACCCTAGTCCCGTATAACCGTTTCCTCGTTTTTCCGGCAATACCTCCGGCGGTCAGAAACGGTGCCGGAGAAAACCAATCTTTACATTTTAATTATCTTTCGATCCGTTAATACACCCAAACGACTTCTCCACTAATTATAAGCTTTATTATATGATTAATTTTATCATTTAAACATCAATAAACCCGTAATTAACCCCCAACCGATCGAATTTTAACCGAACTCGTAATAAATCGAATTAACCATAAATAGATCAAATTGAAGATATAAATAGGTCGAAAACCTTTATCTAAACCTTTTTCAAAAATAATTATTCACAAAAAAACACTCTGTAATCATCAAATTGCTCGTCCAAAATTCAATCCAGCCAAATTCTGCTCTCATTTCGGCACCAAACCAAGTAAGTTTTATATGGATCTTAACCTTTTCAAACCGGGAAACAAAACCCCTAACTTTAATTTAACAAACATGAAACAGATTTGGATAATTAAATTATAGGTTTTATAGTGAAGATGATGAACTTAATGATAATATATAAATAAATATATTTTGTTTCTGACTTTATAACACAAAGACAGTTTGGTCTGGTGGTTGTGTACACTAGGTGTGGCCGTGGAGACCCGGGTTCAAACTTTAGTCTCTGCACATCTTTTATATATATTTTTTTAACCATGTTTATTAAATACAATAAATTAAATATATGTTTATAAAATCATTATTAAGTTAAATACAAATTATTTTAGACCGTTTTCAATCTTTTTCATTCAAAAATCCAACTTTTTCCAACCCGAAACATTTTTTTAAATCTCGTGAAATAAATATATAGATATATATGCAATATCGTCGTTTACTTTATATATTCCAAACGACAACGTTTATACTAAACTAAAATATACCGGTGAAGGCCGAAACATTAATATATTCAAATTTAATATTAATCTCTAAAGTAATATTATAATAATAACTAATATTTCGTTAAACTTTATCCGTTAACACCTTTGTTTTCAAAATAAAACATATTGTTAACACCAATATTTCTGTAACTCTTATAACTAGTTTTATACCGGTCCGGTGGCCGGGTGGTTTAAAGTCATAATAGCAAAACTATCAGTCTTTTCATTCAAAACCAAAATAGTATTTGCTTAAGATAAAAACACAATTCATCCCAAACCCTTTACAGTCTCCCTAGTTTTCTCCATCAACTTATTTAGAGTCTCGGAAACATGCAACTCCTTGCCAGTTGGAAGTTCAACCTTTAGTTTATATTGTGAAGAACTCTCCATTTAGAAAGTCTTCATTGTTGTATACCTTAACTACTTTGCTTCGAAGTGACAAACCCAATATGCAGCTCTCCTTTTTGTTGTCAAATTTATTAAGTAAATCAAAGTTTCTCCGATTGTCAAGATAGGTTTGGTATCTTGAATTACAATAGTGTAGCAATTCCATTTTAATTCATTATAAGAGCCCTAAATTGAGAAATCACCCATGATGTGAGATTTGAGAGATTTTTAACATCATTTGCATTGAGAAGGGAAAATTATATTGGGCATCACCTTTTACTTTCAGCTGCTGGTTAAGGCAGATTATACATGACAACAACATCATGGTGAACCTCTATTGAATCATCTATCAGGTTGACCGCTCAGAAGTCAAAGTTAGTATAAAGACGCCTGCATACTGCTATCTTATAATATAAACTGAGTGAAAGTGAAGAACACTGATGTAAGTATAAAAAAATGTGTCTCGCCGTTAGTGCGCAAAAGGATTTCAGAATTTCATTTGTGCTACCTTTGTCGAACTCAGAAGCGAAGCATTACCAACCGTGTCACCAGCATACCAATTGATGACATATATAAATACTATAACCTTAAAGCTTAGATCTTTAAAATCTTAAAAGTACCCTTATGAGTTTGGGAAACGGTTACATGTAAAAGGTACTTTGATGGACAGTAAAAGAGGTAATTTCATCACCATATACGTGCACATGAGCTAAAGACTTCATGTCTATCAGTCTATGATCCAATGTACATATATACAACATTTTTAAACCCACATTAAATTACTGGATTTTACAACTATGATCCGTAGGGCTTACCTCAATAATACTTTTTTGATTCCAGTATTTTTAAGAAACTGTTGGATGAACTGCAAAAGCTTGTTGGGTGCAGCCTCAAAAGATTCCATTACAACTCAAGTGTTATCTTGTCCAAATAACTTAATTTGACCATCACTAATGAAAAAGAAAAATCATATTAATAAGGTGTGGATTAATAAGCCACAAATAGTATTTGACATTAAAAAAATAATTATCATGTAAAATAAGGTCACTAAATTAAAATCATATTCTTTATACATTACCTGAATAATTAACCTGTTGTTTTCTAGCTTTTATATGTGAGTCGTTAAAATACGACCGAAACCAGACAAACAGGTTCTACATAAGACACCATGAAAATTAATTTGGACAGTTTTTGCACCAATTCATCAGCTGCTAAATAGCAACCATGTAGAATCGAATAAAATGTAATGACATAAAAAACAAATCATAATAATTTTTTTAAGCAATAAAAACAATAAAAAAATATGGTAATGAAACTTATTAAATAGTTTAATATGCACCTGTCCAAAAAGTATTTTATTAAGTTCACTCATAGTCTCATAGAGGGAGTTCTTTCAATAGCATTAACCTGCAATCACAAGTAGCAATTTTTAACACATAAATATCCAATAACACTGATATAAATAAAAACACATGAGAAAACAAACACATCTCTCAAAGTATCTAACAGAAAAAGCACAAACTTTCAGGTTACTGAGTTTAAGATTATAGAATAGCAAAATACAATATTAATGAAATAACAAAATAATGTTATCCAACCACCATAACAACCGGAAAGCAGAATGAACAAAGATCCCTGTACTTTACAGGTGTGTTTTATATGGAGGTAGACAAACAGAACTAGAATAAAAAAATTAAAAAAACTAATTAATTCAAATTGATATGTTCCCGTCTATCATTTATTTGTACACGTTTTGTGGAGAGTTGCTAGCAAGTTGAAGAGGTAGGTTCCAGCAGAGCCCAGTTGGACCCTCAAGACTCACCTTGAACAGGGACGTCTGCGCGGTTGGACCCGCAAGACTCCCCTTAAACAGGGACGTCTGCGCAGTTGGACCCGCAAGACTCACCTCGAAGAGAGACGTCTGCGCAGTTGAACTCGCAAGACTCCTTAGAGGGATGTCTGCGCAAAGACCAACTGGATCCGCATGACCAACCATGCTCAGAGACGCGACGTCCTTACGCGCAGTACACAAGCTGTTCCCGCAGGAAAAGCCTCCCAATGGTGACGTACTCCGCCTGTTCCCGCAGCTACGGATACTAGCCATCAGGGAAGGCTACCCGCACAGCAAGGCTACACGCACAAGGCACTAACTCTCAAATAATTCAGTAATGTCACCTGAAGAGGGAATGAGCAAGCCGGGAATACTCCCGCCCAAAGCCAGGAATTCTCCCGCCCAAATGAGCCAGTCCGTACGCTACTGGAGGACCTTTTGTACTATACCTGCCAAGGTATGGACAAAAGATCTGACCAAAGCTGCGACAGCTCACTGACAACAGTACGACGAGCAGCACGCTCTAGTACTTAATGTCACTATCAGCCGCTGCCTACTCACCAACCCTTGTCGTGGCACGTGCATAGCCTGCAGTTGGTGGAAAAGGAATAGTACACAGCCGGCCATGTCACTATCAGCCGCTGCCTACCCACCAACCACTAGCATGGCTTGTGCGTAGCCCACAGTTGGTCGAAAAGGAATACTATTCAGCCGGCTGTACCTGCTTGGAAACCTACCTTCGGCTATAAATACTCCAACACCTTGGAACGGTATCATTATCTTATATCTTCATATATTATCTGATATCTTCTCTCTAGCTATTTCTCTTAATATACACTTATATTCAAGAGCAATCTAGCCTGATTCTCACGCCGGAGGGTGGTCACAAGGAGGTACCCCCCCCCTTCTCAGTGACGAGCTCACGGTGTCTGTTTTGCAGGTCATCAGAAGAACAACCATCTCTGCCGGAACTAACCCTCGTGGGAAACATCTATTTAACCCCTAGATTATCCGTAATCTGCCCGGGGTCGATTAGTGTTTCTTCACAAGTGTTAAATCAAACTCACAGGAGTGAGTGTTGTCGGATTTCAATAGTCGGACCCGACCTGCAATTCGATTTTGAATGGATGAAGTGCGACACTGCAATTTCGATATTTGGATGATAAATGACCCAGATTATAAACTTAGATAACCTAATAATAAAATTGCAAGCAACGAAACTGAATCTCTACAATGGGCAATGTAGTTTACCTTTTAATCGAAGATGTTGTGACAGAGAGAAAGAAGCGAAGGTGGTTATGGTGTTTCACGTTCGTGTCCGCGGTGATGCGAACAAACAGCTGTTGTGATTGATTTTGAGAGGGAAAATGGATATATAAGCACGAACAACCATCAGTAACTTGCATATGGGTAGGAGAGAGTGTGGAACTGCCATTAACTGCTGCTTCTGGAAGGAAATTTGGGGGTTTGAATGGTTATGATCAAAAGTTAATTACTTCTAAGGGTCAAGATTTTCCTAAAATTTGGTTACAACTTGGGGGAACAATATATTATATAATATTCAAACTTGATATTAATCTCATAATTTAAACTAATATTAAATTCATAATTTATTAATAATACGTTAAAATTCGTTAAAGCTTAACAATAATATTATATTATCAAAACTCCATAAATTGTTAAAATATACATTAAACACTTCTAATTTTCGACAATAGATTTATTTACTTTTCATAATTCGTTAGTTAATATTTGATTTTGTACTTTTAATTTTAGTTCGTGAAGTTCAATTGCTTCGGTTTCATTTACACGCTTTCAGTTTTATTTCAAGTTTGTCTTCAACTTCAAGGTGAGTTTCTCACACCCCCTTTACCATTTTTAACTATTTATTATTTACAAACTACAATTCGCATCATGGACTTGTGTGTTTACTTGTTACGTGCTCAAATATTACGTGCATGGATTTCTATGATAAGTATGATCATACGCCCCCCTTTGCACTCAGGACCATTGTTTCTAGTGAAAAAGGTACTCCGATCTGAGTACGTTGGTGCACAATCCCAACTGGAAAAGACCTCAATTTATTCTTTACACTCATGGACCATTGATTCTAGTGTAAAGAACCCTTATGTGTTTTCACAAGTTTTCATGGAATTGTATGGTTTTTATATATTATTTAAACTGTGTGAACTCACCAACTATTAAGTTAGTTGACATTTTATTTTATATATATGTTACAGGTACAATTATTAGAGAATGAAATGAGTGAAGGCAGTAGAAGTTAGGTTATCTAAATAAAATAAGAAGATGTTTGTTTTGTTCCTTTTCCCTTGTGTTTGTTCATTTGATAAACTTGTGTACTTGATACCTTTGAATGAATTATTGATAATATTGTCACTTAATAGTGTCACATGTTTTTTGAGCAATTTGTACGTCACACTCAGGTGTTTCCGCTTTAGCCGGGGTGTTACATAACCAATTTTGCACATACAGGATTGCCATTCACCTGAGAACTAAGAGTGACAAGGGTGACTGAATTTTAAAATTGTCTTCTGTAATTATCTGGGAAGTGATATGATTATTCAGTTACTAACTTTTTTGAAGCTTCAAAGTATTTTCAAATGAAAATCGACCCAACCTTAGTATAATGATAGGTAAATTGATTCTGTGTTCCTAATGGGTAAAGTTATTAAGCCTAAAAGGTTCTAGAACAGTCATTGATTTGCATGTTAGCATTCCATGATGCGTAAAAGTTGAAGGATATAAACTAAATATGATAAACTTACTATAGAGAGTCATTTTAAAGAAATGTGCATGTCTTCACATACATATCTCCGAATGATAGGCAGATAAGTAATTACCCAGTCATATACGAGCCCATTAGTGTCTTGATCTCCAAAAACATTATGTCCTTGTTCCCTTATTGTTAAAAAAAATTATACATTTATGTATATATAATATTGAGTTGTTAAATTTTGTTTTTCAAAAGCTTAAAGGATCAAACTAGAACTACATGGGTGGGGCATTCAAATAAGTCCTAAACTCTGAATGAATGACATGTAAGTCCGGATGGCTTGTAAGTCTAACGTTCAACCTTAAAGCTTAAAAAAAATTCTTATTATCTATAAAAATTTTGATCAAGCACTAGGCGGTTGGAGTCAAATTGGGGTGATATGGGGAAAGCCAAATATGCTTTGAGAAGAGATAGGAGGCATCACAGATCCATGAGTGATGTCCCTTTAAGATTTATGTTTAACTGAACCTAACTCGTATCACTGACGAAAAGAAAATCATGCTAAGTTTATTATACCTGCTATCAGCCTGTTTCTTTATGTCATAATAACACTGAACATGAATATTTGTGAAAGCTTCTTAATCTATTTGATTCCGTGTTCGGATCATTTCGTAAAGGCTACTTGTTTAAAAAAACTAAAATTTGATCCCAAAATTTTGCTAAATTACAAGGTGATTTACTTTGATTTAATTGTTATTTTTGGTTTTATTTTAGTTATTTTGTTTTCTTTTCACTTCCTAATTACTCTCGTCGAAACATATGCTATAAGAAATCATCTTTAAAACCATGGATCAGGCTTGAGTTGGGCTTAAAACTTCCTCAGCCCGTGTATCCTTAAAACTAGTTAAATCATATCTTCTTGGGCTTGGTCCACATCTGGGTTGTCGGCCTATCAGGTTTTTCGGCCATGTTATGATTTTGAGATATAAAAGATCCCATTTACATTATTAGTAGTTTATTTCAAATCCAAATTTTCTCTATCCAGCCGAAAACCCTTAAGATTCTTGCTAATAAAGTAAATTTGCTTTTGTGGTTCAAGTTATTTCAGAGTCTTCTCTTTCTAACAGGTAAATGAACAAAGGGAATTCATGTTCGGTCTACTGTAACGAGTGTTCGGTCTACTCGAACAAGACTCAGTTGTGAAAGATGTGCGTATTCAAGAACCTGAAGCCAACAACATAGATAAAGATTCAAAGATTAAAGAGCTTCAATCCAATATGGGTGATCTTACTGCTATGCACCTGGACCTCCGACAGAAACTCATTCAAAAGTTTGGAGATGAATTTAAAGGCAGTGAAGAAGTTGCATCAAAGACACCCAATGATGATCAAGGTGGCAGTTCTAGTGGATGCACGACTTCTAGTGGACGCACGACTTCAAATATAGATGCTTCTGATCCACTAGAACAGTATTTATCTGCGCCGTCAAGAACCGCCGAGCAATAGAAAAGACTTCAAAAGAAGATTCTTATTATGAAGAATTCCAACCAGAATGTTGAATCCTCTGACCATCCAGATAAGTTTATTCTAAATCTACAACATGGTTTTTCTGAGAAATATGGTGATAGGTTTGGGATCATGTCGTGGGGATTTGATATTGATAAGAGCATGTGGTGGGTTAAACGCAAGTCTGGAACCATTGAGTATTATCACAAGATGAAAGATTTTGGGTCTTGGACGAAGGTGGATCTGAGCGACCTCATCAATGCTCCGTTTCATAACCCGAATCATGACAAGAAAGCTACAGACTTTTGGAATTTCTTAAAGGGAAAAGTCGATTAAGGATTCCCAAATATAACCACTGCTGAGTCATTTTTGAAGAAAGCTAAGGGTGTTTGAGATCCAAATATTGGAAAGACAATGGTGAATGTCATGTGGCCCACTACCAACAAGGAAACTTATATTCCTCTATCTACTTCGATTCCGGAAGGATCACTGGATGAGATGCAATTCTGGGCATACGATAGTGAAACTGCTACTGTTGTTCTCCGTATGAAGTAGTGGCAATATCGATTGTTGATAAGCGTGATTTATTGATGTTTCATAAGCGTGATATCAAGACGTTGAGCAACTTTCAGATTATTGCCGAACATTTATTTGAGGCTGCTGCCAAAGAGTATACGGGAATGGTGGCATCTATAATCAGAATGGGATTGTGGTATGGTGGATATGGAGAGGCTGATACCAATACTATGGAACACGATTAAAAGATAAAGCTACAAACCAATGGGGATATTGTTGGGTCTATTATGTTTAGTTTGTACTTAGTTTGTTTTGTTTTGCTTGTGTCATGTATGTATGAACCAAAATCATGTGATCTCGGTGGGCTTGGGTTTGTTATGGGCTAGGTTTTAGTTTCCCTATATATACGCATATTATGAATAGGGTTGAGGTTGGTCGTTCTCTTTGTTATTGTTGAACGAGGGTTTTTGTGTAGCGATTGCTTAAGCATTAGACGTTGAATATACGTATGTTTTGAAGCATATCTTTGTGTTATTCTCGTGTTATACTTATTTTTCTGGAATCGTCTCTTGTTATATTCCGTAATAACATAGAGATCATTGATATTATATTGAAAGATCCGTCTCTTGGACTTACAATTGGTATCAGAACCTATTGAGCTATTCTAGGCTCGGTTGTGATATCAACGATTCAAGATTTGCTGGTTCATTATTGTTTCTGGTGATTTTGGTGTTTTGACATGTTTTTCTTGTGAACAGTGTATCGGAGAAGAAGAGAATTTATTTTGGTCATAGATTTGGTTTGTTTGGAAACAATTTGAATCCCACAATTCACGTGATTTAGTTGGTTGCAATCATGTTTTGATTTCGGTGTTGTTTCAGAGATTTTGGCCAAAGACTCTAAATAGCTGAACTAATAATCATCGTTTTCGGGGCGAATTGAGGGTTCTCGGCTTGAATTTATCATTTTTGGCCTTGAGAAGTGTTTTCTGTCTGCACAGAGGGATTTCGGTCTGGTTTGGTTCTCTGTCCTTGGTTTATAGTCTGACTTGGATTTTATGTCCAGTCACACCGAGAACAAGGGAGTTCTTGGTCAACGATGGGAGTTCTCGGTCAACGAAGTCAACCGAGAACTAATAGTTTGACCACATGTTCTCGGTTAAACTTAATGAGATATAACCCTTTGGGCTCCCCATAGAAATCCGGGTCGTCTTCTCCATTTGGCCCAAGTCACCATTAATGACCAAAAACCTGCAAGTACCATTAATATATATTCCAACACAGATCATAACAACATCGAACATCCATCTTAATCAGGTCTAACATATGAAAACGAGGCAAATTTCAATCAAACACTCGTTACAAGAAAAATAATTATGGTAGAATCTATTAGTCCGAAGCATGTTATTACAAACATCATAGAAATAGACTAAAGGTGGAAAGCTAGATTATGTGATCTAGATATTCATAAAAGGTTATTCTCTAACTATAGGTCAGGGGTAATGCACAATTCAATAAACAGTAATAGACGCTAATCAGAACAGATTAATATACTAAACCTTAACAAACATACATATATTTATTTGATATGATAAACAGGTTGTTAGTCATAAAGATTCAGATTAATATTTGTATGAGATTTATGATCTCTAAAATGCTACAATACAAAATAGAAAATAGAAGTAACTTACACCGATTATATATGTGTCTAGATAAAAACATAGCTGACAAAGCAAGCATACAAAATTAGCTAGTCATAACCAGTTCTCCAACGGGTTACTAGACTCGGAGAGAAAATCCCGGGAATGACATACATTCCTACTGAGTTTTTTGCAAAAAACTATATTTATATTTAACGAATGTTACAAAATCTTTTATAGTCAGTCAACGTTTCACCAGCTTATCACCGACGTATCCCCCCTCCCCCAAATTGTAGTAATTAAATGCAGTAACTATATCAAGGATTAGGAGTCGTGAAGTTTGACGCTCGCGTTATGAAGATGTATCAATTTTGAATATTTAAAATCTTGTAACATTATGAAATAATATTTTTTTAAACCGAATACTCAGTTATTTAATTCCCGAATAAGTTTTAAATGTAAATTAATATTTTATAATTTAAACTCTATCGATAAAACAAACCTGTAACTCTAATATAATTACAAAATATGTATCAATTGTTGGTCACACTTCTAGGCCCTAAGTTCGGTTGTGAAAATCATCGTCCACCATCACCACCGTCTGCCACCAACACCACCATCCACTACCACCACCACCCACCACCGCTGTCTACCACCACCATTTACCACCACCACAACCTGATAATACGTTAATCGACGTTATATGAGCCAAAATCTAGTCACTAACATGATACATCAATATGATACACGAGACGATACGTTAAACAAATACTTTATTGATATGTTTAGGATGAATACATTATGGAGAGAAACTGACATGGCAATGTTACTTTAGGGATAAATAATGACAGATCTCTTTAGCTCATTGAACAGGAATTGCCTATTTATAGGTCTCAGCTCACTCGTTATACATCACTAACAAATGAGTGTTCCCTTTAATAATGGGACCTCATTAGTTACATTTCATAACGATTGGGCATCCTTATATAACGAATGAGCCTTCATTCGCTAAATACCTTAGAGAATGGGCTCATGACTTAA
This sequence comes from Bidens hawaiensis, assembly GCF_021521415.1. Lineage (NCBI taxonomy): Eukaryota > Viridiplantae > Streptophyta > Magnoliopsida > Asterales > Asteraceae > Bidens > Bidens hawaiensis. The sequence continues at coordinate 97,042 of NW_027495724.1, read as the reverse complement.
CGATTAGGCACCTAGTCTAACGAATGGAACCCATTCACTATACAATCCATAGTGAATGAGCCAGATTACATTATAGCCTATTGACTAACCTACCTAGCCTCTTCGATCAGCTACGACACAAAACATGCACTATCAAAATTTTTTCCGAAGAAAATTCCAAGGCCAAGCCTTGTTCATAACGAATATTTTCTTTGCTACCAAAGTCCTTGTCTAATTAATCACCTCTATCCTTATATTCTTCATCATCTAAGATTTTTTTGATAATAATGGGCTATGACATGGCAATCGATTTCATGTGTTGACAAAACAAGTGTACCGAGAACAACTATGGATTGGGTACCCAAATCTAACTAATCATACACCTTGGGTAGGAATAACTATGGAGGCATATCAACAGACTTTGGTATGCTAATAGTTCTTCCAGGCACATGACAAGATACAACTCTCAATTGCATAACATTCAAACTTTTAATGGAGGGTATGTGTCCTTGTAGGAGATGAAAAAGGAAAGATCACTCAGAAGGTACTATAAGTAATGGTATTTTAATTTTTGATGATTTTAACTATGTTCCCAAATTGAAACATAGTTTATTACGCGTATCTTAAATCTGTGACAAAGGTCTTTCGACTCACTTCACTAATAAAGAGTGTTTCGTACTAAAACCAGGTATTGTTACCTGAAGATTGAATTTTAGTTAAATTTGAAAGAAAATGAGTTATTATGAAATTAATACGAATTAGACTTTTCCTAAAGGAATAACTTGTTTGTTTTCAAAATAGTCTAAAGATAATGCTATGATGTGGCATCGTCATCTTGCTCATGCAAGTATGAATAATACGTACAGTCTTGAAAAAGGAGAATTTGTGCATGTTTTACATGTAAAAGATTTTCTAAATATTGTAAAGTGTGTTTCTTGTGCTCAGGATAAACATCATCGGAAATCTCATAGGCGGAATTTAGTTAACTCAACTGATTCGGTATTTCAGTTGTAACACATGGATTTGATTGGTACGGTGAATGTGCTTAGTATTTCTCATAATTCCTTTTGTTTGGTTATTAGTGATGATTACTCACATTTTACTTGGGTTTTCTTTTAGTCTAATTAAAGTGAGACTGTAGAATTAATAAAGCAATTCATCGTGTTATTGGAAAATTAAACCAACCTAAAAGTCAAAGGCATTAGATGTGACAACGGTACTGAGTTCAAAAATTCGATATGAAATACTTTTGTGCTTAGAAAAGGTATTGCAATACACTATAGTGCAGCTCATACCCCTCAATAGAACGGTGTTGCAGAGAGAAGAAATTGAACGTTAATTGAAGTTTCACGTATAATTGTATGTGATTTAAAGTTATCAATGTTCTTTTGGGCCGAATTAGTCAACACAACAATTAAATTCAAAATAGAGTGTTGATCAACAAACGTCACATGGAGACTCAATATGAACTTTTGTATGAATAAAATCCCAATGTTGAGCATTTCCGTGTTTTTGGGTGACCTTGCACTCTATTTCACTTAAAGTCAAAAAAAAAAAAAAAATCGACTCTAAGGCTGATGACAACTACTTTGTAGGGTATGAAGGATGGTCCCTAATGAGTACTTCGTGAATCATCCATTTCAACAACATGACATTGATAAAAAATAATCAAATCTTCCACACACTTTTGAAGTTCCCGATAGACGGAATTATATTCAAAGATATCATCCGATAGAGAATATCATTGCCCCAGTCGATGCCGGTGTCATGACAAGGAGCCAGAGTGGAAATATGAATAGATGCCTATACTCATGCTTCATTTATTAGATTAGCCGAAGAACATATATATGGCATAACAAGAACCAAGTTGGGTATATGCAATGTATGAGGAGATAAATCAGTTTGAGAAACTGGGTGTCTGGAAATTAGTCGGAAATCCGAAAGAGATAACGTCAATGGATACAAGATGGGTTTTCCGCAATAAACAAATTTATAGTGGGGTCATTCTTCAAAACAAGGAAAGCTTGTGGTTCGAGGGTTTCATCAGGTTAAATGTTTAGATTTCACTGACGTATATGCTCCAGTCTCGTCTGGAGCCTATTCGTATATATTGGCATATGCATCCTATATGGAACTTACTGTGTATCATATGGATGTAAAGACCGCCTTTTTTATGGTAAAGTGAATGAGGAGATTTATGTGGATCAGTCACCGAGCTTCATAGATTCAGATAATGTATACAAAATGGATAAAGCTTTGTATGGTCTTCATCAGGCCCCACGTGCTTGGTATGCCACATTAACATAGCATTTGTTAAATCATGATTATACGCGTGTCAAAATTTGTTAGACATTGTTTATCAAGAATGTAAAGAAAGATTTAATCTTGGTAGAAATATATGTGGATGACATTATTTTTGGGTCAAAAAAGTGATAAACAATTTGAAAGTGTAATGAAGAAAATATTTGAAATGAGTTCACTTGGGTATATAACTATGTTTTTAGAGTTACAAGTTTGTGAAGATGCAACATGCATTCTACTTCATCAAGGAAAATGTGTTGAAAACGTTCTTGTTAAATTTAGCCTTCATGATTCCAAAGTTGCATCAACACCAATGGTTGAGCTACCACTTCTTTCATCAAAATCTATTGGGACTCCCGTAGATCAAACAAATAATCGATCAATGATCAGGTCCCTGATTCATCTAACAGCTAGTTACTTGGACATCATGTTTATCGTCTGTCAATGTGCTTTATATCAGGCTAACCCTAAAATCTCTCATTAAAGTGCTATTAAACATCTTTTCGGTTATCTAAAAGGGAGACCAAAACTTGGTCTCTGGTATCCTAAAAGTTCACACTTGGATTTATATTCCTTTCTTGACAACAATTATAGTGGTTTGATATTGACAGAAAAACAACATATGTTGGATTCAGTTTTTTTGGGTTATAGGCTTATCTCTTGGAAATGCAAGAAGGAACAGACTATGCCTACATCAATTGTTGAGGCTGGGGACATGGACACATCTACTTGCTTTTCTCAGGTCATCTCATTGCAACATCAATTGTTGGAGTATGGTTTTGAATTTCTTGACACCCTTATGATTACGATTCTGAGAAACCTGTCCTTATGATTACGATTATGAATTATAATATCAAGATCTAGTCACTTGATACGATTAAATGATTATGTAAGCTTGAATACGATTAGGCTATTGAGTGAGAGAGCACTTGGGTAGCATAACGAGATGAATTCGATAATAACAATAACTTCTTACATTAATGATAAATTACTGAGTATTTATAGAAGATGAAGCCATTCTTTATACATACCATAACAAATGGACTTCATTTGTCATCATTTTCTAATCTATACATTAAGAAAGACAAATGTACCATTCGTTGTCGTCATTCGTTAAACATTCTTAACGAATGGACAAAAATAATCAAGCATGAGTTCATTCGCTATTATCTACTCTAACGAATGACTCATGTTACATTAACGAATGTACATAAGTACATTGACCAAAATGCCCTTTTACATTATTAAACCAAATATATTATAAACAAAGACCTAGACGACAAAAACGTGTACTAAAAAATTCCCCCTCGTCTTGAACTCTTTGTCTTGATCATTTGAAGCGCTTGGTCTTCCAACCAGCACAACTATGAATCCCGAACGCATGGAAAACATGTACCACACGCTGAAATTGCATAGCACGATCATAATCTTTAATCTCGGCCCACCTGATCTAATTATTGAATAACGCGTCGTTATCAGATTCAAACAAATGAACCAACCACATAGGGCCGATCACACGAATAAAATCCCTCTTCAGCCCCGATCCAAGAACGATCACGGCCACACTAGTATGGTTATCGTAATACCACCGATAAAGTTTCATGTAAAGACTTTGATGAAAAGTCTTAACATGAACTGTTTTCAATGTACTCAGCGGCTTTACCTTAAGCACAAGCTTTCTCCAGCCGGTTCTCGTGTCAATCTCATCAATGTATTTCCGAGTTGGAACCTGTGGCTTGTAAAATTTAAAACCATGACGTACCTCATGTAATAAATGTCTATAAAACCAATCTGCCATCTGATTTCCATCACGATTGACAAACGGTCTGTTGGCCAGTGCCTGCACATCCCATCTTGGCAAAGTAAGAACACCGGAAATATGTTGGAAATATTGAATGCCATGATCCCACTTAATAATACACACCTTCAGTTCAGAATCATACAACAATTAGTGTAACATTCCTAAATTTCTCGTTAACCAAACGTCACTCATATAAGGTTTGTAGATTAATTTCTCGGCCTTTGCTTAAGGGATCAGGGACTTTCAGATATGTATAAGAAGTGTTATTACTCTAGCTTGGGAGAAAGGGGAACATTTTACAATGTGCAGGGGGTTGAATTGAGACATCTTGATATTATAACCCTAAACCACCCCCTTTTCCCTGTTGCGATCAGTAGTTTTCCCCAGACCCAAACCCCACGTCTTTGACCTCCAAAATTCCATTCCAAACCGCTGGATATCGAACATGGTGTGTACTACACTCTCATATTCTTTAATTCAATTATCTCGGTCGTTTATATGGTCAAGTAAGTCGTTTCTTGGACTAGGGACAAATTCTGATTAAATTCATTTGGCATACTTCACGAGGTCAAAAGTTGGGGTTTTTGGTGTCAAAAGTTTCCTAGGTATATCTAGTATATAATACAAAAATTTGATGGAATTTGGAGTTGTTTTGGTAGGAAAATTGTAAAAGAAACAAAAATTAGGGTTTTGTTAGGTTTAAAATCGTAATTATTACAATTGGGGCGTTATTTGAAGGAATTGCCAACCCGATCAGTTTGTGGGGTCTTATGTTAATATAAGGACATGGGGGAATTATTTTTTTGGTCTTAGGGTCTGGTTTGGTGTATGATACCTTAATCGTTTTGAAGGAGCACATAAAATCGGTTATTTGTGATTTAAAGGGAAAGAGGATGAGTTTCAAACCCAATAAACTTGGGAGGTTAAATGATGATGGGTGGGATGCAATATGGTCTAATTTTATTAAAATGGTTTTGGTTTGGTTGGGGGGTTGGTTAATCGGTTCGTTAACACACGTATTCGACTTAATTAATGTAGGACAGACATAGTTTGGGGAACCGTTGGTGATGATTTATTGGAAAGGGAGTTTTGGGTAATGTATGGACTCCGAGGGCTGATATATATGGATATGAATTTTGGATGTGCCTTTGGCTCAATCCAAACTTGTTAGGACGTCTCGTATAGTGAACGAGTCGTGTCGGTCTAGTTATTGAATGTTGTGTAATTCGTTTCAGGGGTTTGATCTGTGAATGATTAGATAGAGGATCTGGTTGTGATAATGGTGTGGTTCGTTTCAGGTGAGTTTCATGATGCCCCTTTTCAACTGTTTTACGTTTTGGGCTAGCATACACGTTTTATGACGATTTTACCCTTTTGAAGCTTTTGAATGATATTGCATAGTTTATGTTATTTTTACTATCTATGCTTGTAAGTTGGAAATTTGATGTTTATGTTATGTTTATGTGTGTGTGTGGCCACCACGTCTATGTTTTTGTTAAGCCTTGACCGGGTCGAAGCGGATGTATATAAAAATTCCTTGATTTCCCTGTTGGGGGTTAAGGTGAATGTGTTCCAGGATAGGAAGTTCTGTCCTTGGGGCGAATGAATGTAAAATCCCCTAACAGTTTATCTGTCCTTGGGGTGAATGAATGTAAAATCCCCTAACAGTTTATCTGTCCTTGGGGTGGAGGTTATTCGGGTCCTTAACTTTGTGTTTTGGACTTTATGGATATGACCCGTGTTACGTGCTTGACTGAGGAAATTTTATTTATTTATTTATTTATCGATGTTATTTATGTGTTACTATGATGTTATTTATATATTATTATGGAAGTCGTATGTTTAACACCCTGCTTGGTCTTTATAGTAATTTAATGATTAAAACATGAACTCACTCAGCTCAAGCTGAATTTGCGTGTGTGTTAGAATGATTTTTCAGGTTGCACGTGGATGGGAATACTGGATGTAGGTGCACAAGACTACCCGAGGTCCCAAGGCAGTTCTGTTCGATGTTCTTCGTCATGTTATCATTTTTGAATGTTTTAAATTACATTTTGTTTTATGGATAATATATTTCTAGTCGAAGCCTATTTCTATTTTTAATAATTAAGAAAACCATGGATGACCTTTTCTTGACTTAAAAAGAAATAATGTTTGAATGTTTCTTTTACTTTTCCACTGCAAGGGTATTCTGAATTGGATTTTTAAATTATGTGAAACTGATTTATTTTTTAATAATTTAATTTACAATTTTATTTATTAAGGATAATAATATGTTTTCTAAATTTCCGCTTCATGAATAATCTGTAATGAAATTTTGAATTTAAGAAACCAGTTTAACCTTTATTTTTGAAATTGTTTGGAATGATTACCTACTGCAGGACACCCGGATTTTGGGGTCTTACAAGTTGGTATCGGAGCCAACGTTCGACAGACCCGGGCATTTTCGGTTCATGGACTCGAACATTACGAAGGGTACTAGAATTGCCAACCGCAGGTATCTGCACTCCAAGAGGTAACCGTTACATTCAATGTATGTTGAAATGTTTTCTTTCTTAATTTTCGATGTGGTAGATAGAATATTAATGTAGTCATAAACAAGAAGTATTTAGAACGAGTAGGTAAAGTAATCGATTAATAACACTTGATCAACGTTATTAGCAGTTTACCCTTACTTTCCATGTGCTAAATACGACTTGTGACCGATTACGTGAAGATTCTATCTTCGTAGGTGTAAGGTATGTCTAGTAAGAGTTAGTTGATGAAGGTCGTATCGGGAGCCGTGGGCTAACCATAACGAACTAGAATTGTAGGGAGGATTCGCCTATGTTAGTTAATGATAATCTTGAGGAGTAAGTTCGTTTTATGTAAGCCGTTATGGATGGGAGTTATCGGGTTGTGCGTAGTGTAAAGCCTGAATCATTTACTGTAACGATTCCGACGAAATCAGGTATACCCGAACCGATAGACGTTAGTTACGTCATATGTAATGTCGGGTACATGAGTTACCATGGTAATTATACGAGAATACATGGTTCATTGTATTGATTGTACGTGAATATATAATTCACCGTATTGAATATGCGATCAAACGATCGATAGTTATTGAAACCCGAATGAATCGAGGGTTCAATTATAGACGAGATATATGATATTTAGTGATGTTACGAAGTATTAAAGCTTCGGGATAAGTGGATTAAAGCACAGAAAAAGGATTTCGATTTAATAGTACGCCGGTACGTTAAACGAAACCTTTAATACCAAACCGAGCAAGAGACGATCGATCAAGCCGAAAAAGATGCGTAATAACTAATAATATGACGTTTCAAGTTAATAAATGTCATGGGTTAAGTTTTTAAAGTTTTTAAATCGGCTTTATATAAATTTTATTTTTAAGCCGAAAAACGACCGTTTAGGCCTCGTTTTAAGCCGAATTAAACGTTTAACCGAAAAACGAACTAAACCAGATTATCCAAAACATTATCCGGATTGCGGATATCCAAATGAGTGGCCAAAAATGAACTGGTGGGTCCCACCCCACCCCCACATGGAGCCGATCGGAATTGGGGTTATACCCCTTTCCTTTTTATTTTTTTTTCATAACTCAATCATCCATCTTCATCCTTTCTCTCAAGTTCACAAGCTAAAACCCGAGTTTTCTAGCAAGAACAACGAGGTAAAGATCGAGTCACAATCATTTTCATCTTCCTTTTTCGAGTTATTTGCAAGAAAATGAGGTTTCAGTGATGAAAACCGATTCTTGCATGATCAAGTGATGTATACGGGTTATACAAGGGATCTTGGTCCAAGAAAGGAGTTAAACGAACCAAAAACGAATTTTTACGGTTAAATCTTTGTTTTTAAAGCAATAACCGAAACTATAGTGTAAGAGGCTTGATCGTGAGTGTAACTTGCTTGGTATTGTGGTATGTTGTTAGTAGGCTCTGTGTTTAGTGGTAGATAAGGCGGAAAGACGAGTTTGTAGCTTGTAGTGGCGGAAAACGAAAGGTATATTCGGTTTATGTCGGTATATGTGTTTTTGGACAGATTGTTGGTCGTTTATAGTTAGGTCATGAAATTATACAGAGGTGTTAAACACATGAAAATATGAATTCTGTGAATTTTTGGTAATTTTTGGATAAATGATGAATATTTGGGGAATTTAATGCTCGGTTTTGGCTAAAAATGGAGAAAAATAGTTAAATATCATGAAAAATTCTGGAAAATTTCAGATAAGCTTTTCATATCATGTATAAGTCACACACAAAATTTGAGGTCCGTTGGAGAAGTCTAAGTAGGCTTTTCGGTTAAACGAGTTCTAGGGATTTTTAGCTCGGTTTTAGTAAAAAGGACATGTAAAAGAAGATTTTGGTTCTGGAAAAATTACAGGGGACTATGTGGATGGCAGGGGACATCCAGGAAAAATTTGGGATTTTTCTAAGGTCGTTTGGTATTTACGACATATTTAGTGTTTAAATGGTGTTTAAAAATAGATAAATAAATTTTAAATATAAGAATTAATTCTGGAAATATTTTTATAAAATTCCCCACTATTAAAAAGTGATTTGTGCAAAATTTCAAGATCCGAGAGTAAACGGATAATTAATCGTGCTGATTATCAAACTTTTAAAGTTAAAACGCGTAAACCGGTGAAGTTCGCTTAAGCGAGCTGACTGGTGTATAAAAACCTTAAAAATGGACTATTTTCATATAATTGAGTTAAACAAGTAAAAATGAATCATCCGAAAATAAGTCGGATGATTTGGGTATTTTTAACCGATTTTAACAGTTTCCGGTACGCCAAAGACGGAAACGAGTCCCGCGGCCAATCGGGACGTCTAAACCGAGCTATAATTTCACATTTTAAAATTAAATTATCAGACAACCACTATTTTCGGGTCGTGTGTGACCAAACTCATTTTTGAAACATAAAACGGATATTCGTGCTAGGCACGCAAAACGAGAAAACGACTAATAGAAATTGTGACCATGGAACTCTAAACGACATCACAATCTGAGTCCGGAGAAGTATTTCTGGGTTAACATTGCCCCCGGAACAGGTACAGTACTGGGTTAACAGTGTCCCCAGATGTACCGATTGATAAGGTTAAAGATTATATAAACAATAATTGTATAATAACGATCGTAGGGATCATATTACAGATTGGACGTGTTAATTGATAATGATTGTTGTTACCTGCTTGCATGTGCTAAGGTGAGTTTTCACGAGCCCCTTTTTACTGAAATGTTTTAATTATTTTCCCGGGGTGGAAAGCATATTTCTATCAAAAGGTTTAAGTACATGCTGATCGCATGGAAATGAATGTATTTATATAATGTTTATTGTACGGGAATCGTACGGTAATGTATTAAAATGGTAATTGTCTGAGTTGTTAATATTGAAAGGTCCCGCAACAGTGTTCTGGGTTAACAGTGTCCCCAGATGTCATTGGAAGTGTTCTGGGTTAACAGTGTCCCCAGAGGTTATTGGAAGTGTTCTGGGTTAACAGTGTCCCCAGAGGTTAGTGGAAGTGTTCTGGGTTAACAGTGTCCCCAGAGGTTATTGGAAGTGTTCGGGGTCAACAATGTCCCCAGAGGTTATTAAATGTGTTTATGGGTTAACAGTGTCCCCAGATAATATTATATTATGATATTGATTTATCATGGTTTACTAAAATTGTGAAACTCACCAACTATTCGTAGTTGACCCGTTTTCTCACATGCTTTTCAGGTACAACTAAGATAAAGTGATTGATTACGTGCTAAGTGCTTGATGTGTGTAAGGTTTGCGTGCTGGACGTTAGGATACATTATAACAGATAGAATTATGAACCGTATTGTATGATGTGTGTATCACCTAGACGGTAATGAAAGATGAGATAATGTAATTCTGAAGTATATTAATGCATTCGGTTTTCTTTATAAACAATGTGGTTGATATCAGAGGTGTCTGTCGCATCCCGTTTACGTTTCCGCTGCGGTTACGGGGTGTTAAAGAAATTGGTATCAGAGCCATTGGATATAAAGAATTAGGATGTCTTTAAAAGATACCTAAAATATAACCAGTAGCTCAAGTGTTATAGGATCTGAATATCAACTAATAATTTATAGTGACGAGAGCTGGATGAACTTGGACGGACAAGTGAGTTATTATGGTCCGGAACATAATAACAGATTTGTCCGCACGAGGGAATTCAGGGGAAGTCACGGTGTACATTAATAGGTAAAAATGGCAACATATGTGTAAAGTATATAATATTATTTATGCGTGCTAAGGTGTATATATATATGTATGTACGTATCTTGTGGGTACATGTATTGAGAAATAGGACCCGGATTAGGAACCGGGGGATAAAATAATAAAAGTACCGAGGTGCTGAAATTTCTAGAGCATCGGTTGATGATAAGTCTGACTTATCGGGCTATAGTCATGATAGTACCAAGTTAGATCTCCCGTTTGACGTTAACCAGAAATATCGAGTAACCGTCACTCACAACCAAAATTGATAAATCCCTTACCCTACCAACACCGGTACTATATATCCTAATAACCCCCTATGTTCACCCGAATCGCTGACCCTCACGTACGGACGGGTCCGTACCTGAACCCATTCTTATTCCATTAAGGTAAATAAATAAATAAAATAATAATAATAATAAATTTGATAATAAATCAGCAGATAAAAAAAAAATAATGTATAGAAATATATATATGTATTTCTCACTCTCAAACATATGAGTCATACCACCTCCAAATCGAGAATTACCGATTTTAACGAACCTAGAACGCCTGAGGACATTGACTGAGCAAGTGATAGAATTTCCCATAATAGTAATTAATAATATTTGAAGGCAACCCATGTTGCGCGATTACCTTGAACCTTGCAACTCCCTATGTTATCCTTATATCCGTTAGATGCCTACGCCCATGTATGCTCGAATAGAATGATTACCCATACACAAAGAGGTGTTGGAGTCATGATAGCATAGTTGGCTGTTCGTTCGTGGATGGTATACCGTGTATGCCGGATATACAAATAGACACGGATATTATAACTCCGTGGTACGTAATCATTTGGTGCTCACGGTGAGCATGTATCGGTTATGCTGACATGCAGAAGGATATTGAAATCATGAATATTAAACATTGATTTTTGTTGAGAAAGATCTATATGTCAGGTGGTGACAAGGGTTATGAACCATATTTAGACGTTAACCGACGTCAGGTTAAGTCTATATGTCATTATATTTGTGGGACATATATACTAGATGCCGGTATGTGTAATATATATGATAATATTTGGTGTGTATGTGTACCTGTTGTTATGATTGAGCTGGTAACGAGTTATATGGTGAGATTAGTATTGATTACTGCATACGGGATGAGTACGGCAGAACGACACAAAAAGAGTAACTCCAATGATGGAGCTTGATATGATTCAGTTGATTGCTCAAAGATAGCAGATGATGATACCGAATGTTGTATCACAGATCACTGCTAGTGTTGATGCAAATGTGATCGCAGACTTATAGATCGAGCAATCACATGGTTATGAATATTTCAATTCTTAGTGGTATTACTAAGAGTGATAATGTCCCACCGAATGCTATTATGACTACAAGTATTAGTTATAAACTAAACATGAATAGTAGTCGTAATGAATTAGATCCGGTATGAAGGATATGTTTATCGGTTGTGTTAAGGAGATTATTAATAGTTACTGATGGTAAAGGGAGGAATAGATTAGCGAGTGGATAGAAAAGATCGAAATGGTTAAGGATATGGGTAAGAGTCTAGAACATTGTGTAGTGAAGTATGCTACAGATATGTTGGTAGATTATGGTGTATCGTGATGGAACACGATGGTACAAAATAATAGTTAGAAAATTTTTGCTCAGATGATGTGGTCAGAATTTAAAATTCTTGTGCTAGAGCACTTTTATTCGAGTAATTAAGTTCAGAGGTTGGAAACTGAACTATGGAAGATAGAAATGTTGTATGCTGATCACTTAGAAAACGCTAATCGTTTGAAGGAATTGTCATGTCTGGTAACATGGCTAATTACTCCTGAAACTAAGCGAAGTGAGCGCAATATTGGGGACTAACTCCATCGATAAGGAGTATAGTCAATCCTGTAAAATATATAACCTTTGGAAGGGTTGTGTCACCAGCCAGCATTGATATATTTGACTCTATGGGAAGCGGACTGGAAGGACGTTAGGAGAGACGTCGAGTATTAAAGAAGAGAAATGATAAAGGTATAGTGCAAGATAGACTTGTGAATAAGTAGGCATGTCCTACAACCCAGAATTATACTAAGACTAGTTCTGGTTTGAAAACTTGAACCGCATGAAGGGTCCTTCCCTAAATGTGGAAAATATGGTTATCGGTAGGAAGAAGAATGTCGAGTGATAGTAGGCCACATGTGTGGTAAAGATGAGCGTAATGCCCCAATTGTAGAACCAATTGAAGCCATGTGAACCGGCAACCCCAACCCATTCGTGTACAACCACTCCGAACCCAACAACTTCAATAACAATCCATCCAAAGAAACCAAATTATGCCAAACGGTTGTACTTGCTATGAATGTGGCAGTACAGAACGTTTCAAAAGAAATTGCCCAAAGTTGAACCAAGGTGTCGTTGGAAGACGAACCTCATGACAAGCATCAACCTCTGATCAAGCAAGGAGCCGTGCTTTTGTGAGTAATTTGAAAAAAAGCACGTCATGATCCAAAGGTGGTGTTAAGTATGTGGTAGTTTTAAATCAATAGACTTCAGTGATAATTTTTACGGTCGTCGATAGAAGTTAGTTCCCGTTAACCTCCTATCATTGGAAAGATACCGATTAAGTGAAACTATAGAACCCTATACTGTAGAATCGCTAACGGTAAATCCCTAATGGTTAACTAAATTGTTCGGAATTGTCCTATTATTCTGAACGATTAACCTTTCCTTATTGACCTACGACCAGTAAAGTAAAGAAGTTTTGACGTAATAGTTAGCATGGATTGGCTAACTCAACATGAAGCTGAAATCAAATATGAAAAGAAGACGATTAGAAGATCTCCTTCGGACGATGAAGCGATTTGATACAGAGAAAAGTGTACGGTATTATGTTACCACTCTAATCTCATCTTGAGATGTTATAATATTTACGACAAGAAGACGTGGTGTATTTAACAAACGCAATTGCCAAAGTAATTAAAAGAAAACATATAGAAGATATCCCGATGGTACGCGAATTTCCACAAGTTTTCCCAGAAGAACTTCCTGGAATACCGCCAACCCGACAGGTCGAATTCAGAATCGATTTAATACCTCAAGCTGGTCCTGTTGCTAAAGCATCTTACCGACTTGCACCAACTGAAATGCAAGAATTATTGGATAAGGTTTCATACGACCTAGTTAGTTACCATGGGGTGCACCAGTGTTGTTTGGGAAATGAAGGACGGAAGTGATAGGATATGTATTGATTAGGGAGAATTGAATAAAGTGACGATCAGGAATAGGTATTCACTTCTTCGAAGTAAATGATCTATTTAACCAATTGCAAAGGGCGATTTATTTTTAGAAAATTGATCTTAGATATAGTTATCACAAAAAAAAAAAAAAAAAAAAAATCTAAGAGGAGGACGTTGCAACAACAGCGTTTCGGGCTCGTTACGGCCATTATGAATCCTTAGTTATGCCTCTCGGGCTAACAAATGCGCCGGCAGTGTTCATGGACCTCATGAACCGAGTCTATAAACTTTATTTTGACGAATTTGCCATAGCATTCATTGATGATATTTTGATATATTTGCAACGTAAAGAAGAGCACGAACGACGGTTAAGAAAATTGTGGAAGTGTTAAAGCAAGAGGAGCTATACGTGAAGTTTTCGAAATGTGATTTTGAATAAAGAAGGCATAATCCCTTGGTCATGTTGTAAAGCAACAAAGATTTCACAAAGATCCAAATAAGATAGAAACAATTAAAATTGTGCCAAGCGCCGATTTTAAGTCTCCCCGATGGGGACGATGGTTTTGTTGCGTATTGTGACGCATCGCGTAAAGGGTTAGGATGCGTGTTGACGCAGTATAATAAGGTTATAACCCATGCTTCCCGACAGTTAAAAGTACACGAGAAAAATTACACTACTCACGACTTAGAACTGGGAGCGGTTATCTTCGCACTTAAAATGTGGAGGCATTACCTCTACGATACGAAGGGCACCATCTTCGCCGATCATAAAAGTTTGCAGCACATATTTGATCAGAAGGAACTGAATATGAGGCAACGAAGATGGGTCGAGTTGTTAAGCGATTATGACTGTTACATCCGTTATCACCCTGGCAAGGCTAACGTCGTAGCCGATGCCTTGAGTAAGAAAGATCGGGTTAAGCCGTTGCGAGTGCGAGTGCTGGGGATGATAGTCCAGTCGAACCTTCGAACCTGATTCGAGTCGCTCCACGTGAGGCGTTGAAAGAGGAACAATTGGAAAAGAAGGAATCTTACGGCAATGAGGAGAATTTCGAACAGCGCGTGGACTAAATTCTCTACTTCAAAAATCGGGTTTGGATCCCGACCCTCCATGACCTTAGTGAATTAATCATGGACGAAGTGCATAGATCGAAATATTCCATGCATCCGGGATCGGATTGGACTATTGATGTTACGAATATTGGAAAGGATTTTGTTAATGACCGAGAGTGGAGAAAGATATGGTTACGTATGTTGGTGAAAATTTAAGTTATGCAAGAGATAAGGCTGCATACCGAAAACCCTTGGGAACGCCACAACGACAGAAAATTCGCCAATGATAGTGGGGATAAATTACATTGGATTTCGGGACGCAAATTCCCAAGATATATCAAAGGCATGAGAAAAATTGGGTAATCGCGGATCGATTAACCAATCCTCGCATTTCATTCCAATCTATGACGATTACCACAGTGAATTCTCGCCCAAATTCCTGATGGTGAAATGGTATCTCGTCGTGGAGTACCATTTTCAATGATCTCAGATCGAAATAGTCATCCTACTCCCAATATTGGAAGACGGGGAAGGAAACATCGGGAGCTTGAAGCTTTCTATGGGCAAAGTGATTATCACCAATTTGTTAAATCGAAAATGGGCGTCACTCAAGCCATAATATTTGGATTGATTCGAGAATCAACCGACCGGATTTATAATATTTAAGATAAGTTGAAAGTAGCGCGAGATTGGCAAAGGATTTATGCCAACATTCATAGGAAACCATTGTCACTGGAAAGAGGTGACAAGGCATTTTTAAGGCATCACCTTAGAGAGGTGATATGAGGTTTGGTAAAACCGAATATAGCCCTTAATATATTGGACCTCATGAGACTATCTCCATGATAGGTCATTTAGTTTATCGATCAAAGTACTCCAGGGACTAAGTACTATACATGATGTTTTGCCATGTATACGGATTAAAAAGTACCTAAACGATGAGGCAACGAAAGTACTAGTAATGGAAGTACTCATAGAAGACATATTTGATATCATAAATAATTCCGTTGAGATAGTAGACGGGAAAACTAAACAGTTTGGACACGCCAAGCTTTATTGATTAAGATTAAGTGGAATTCATAGCGAAGACCAGATTATACATGGTAACGCGAGGGTGAATTCTGAAGGAAAATCCCCCCCACCCACCTTTCTCTCGGAAGGGGTTAGTGGGCGTGTAAAATTTCGAGGACGAAATTTCTTAACGGGGGGTGAATGTAACGATTCCGACGAAATCAGGTATACCCTAACCGATAGACGTTAGTTACGTCATATGTAACGTCGGGTACATGAGTTACCATGGTAATTATACGAGAATACATGGTTCATTGTATTGATTGTACGTGAATATATAATTCACCGTATTGAATATGCGATCAAACGATCGATAGTTATTGAAACCCGAATGAATCGAGGGTTCAATTATAGACGAGATATATGATATTTAGTGATGTTACGAAGTATTAAAGCTTCGGGATAAGTGGATTAAAGCACAGAAAAAGGATTTCGATTTAATAGTACGCCGGTACGTTAAACGAAACCTTTAATACCAAACCGAGCAAGAGACGATCGATCAAGCCGAAAAAGATGCGTAATAACTAATAATATGACGTTTCAAGTTAATAAATGTCATGGGTTAAGTTTTTAAAGTTTTTAAATCGGCTTTATATAAATTTTATTTTTAAGCCGAAAAACGACCGTTTAGGCCTCGTTTTAAGCCGAATTAAACGTTTAACCGAAAAACGAACTGAACCAGATTATCCAAAACATTATCCGGATTGCGGATATCCAAATGAGTGGCCAAAAATGAACTGGTGGGTCCCACCCCACCCCCACATGGAGCCGATCGGAATTGGGGTTATACCCCTTTCCTTTTTATATTTTTTTCATAACTCAATCATCCATCTTCATCCTTTCTCTCAAGTTCACAAGCTAAAACCCGAGTTTTCTAGCAAGAACAACGAGGTAAAGATCGAGTCATAATCGTTTTCATCTTCCTTTTTCGAGTTATTTGCAAGAAAATGAGGTTTCAATGATGAAAACCGATTCTTGCATGATCAAGTGATGTATACGGGTTATACAAGGGATCTTGGTCCAAGAAAGGAGTTAACGAACCAAAAACGAATTTTTACGGTTAAATCTTTGTTTTTAAAGCAATAACCGAAACTAGAGTGTATGAGGCTTGATCGTGAGTGTAACTTGCTTGGTATTGTGGTATGTTGTTTGTAGGCTCTGTGTTTAGTGGTAGATAAGGCGGAAAGACGAGTTTGTAGCTTGTAGTGGCGGAAAACGAAAGGTATATTCGGTTTATGTCGGTGTATGTGTTTTTGGACAGATTGTTGGTTGTTTAGAGTTAGGTCATGAAATATTACAGAGGTGTTAAACACATGAAAATATGAGTTCTGTGAATTTTTGGTAATTTTTTGATAAAGGATGAATATTTGGTGAATTTAATGCTCGGTTTTGGCTAAAAATGGTGAAAAATAGTTAAATATCATGAAAAATTCTGGAAAATTTCAGATAATCTTTTCATATCACGTATAAGTCACACACAAAATTTGAGGTCCGTTGGAGAAGTCTAAGTAGGCTTTTCGGTTAAACAAGTTCTAGGGATTTCTAGCTCGGTTTTAGTAAAAAGGACATGTAAAAGAAGATTTTGGTTCTGGAAAAATTACAGGGTACTATGTGGATGGCAGGGGACATCCAGGAAAAATTTGGGATTTTTCTAAGGTCGTTTGGTATTTACGACATATTTAGTGTTTAAATGGTGTTTAAAAATAGATAAATAAATTTTAAATATAAGAATTAATTTTGGAAATATTTTTATCAAATTCCCCACTATTAAAAAGTGATTTGTGCAAAATTTCAAGATCCGAGAGTAAACGGATAATTAATCGTGCTGATTATCAAACTTTTAAAGTTAAAACGCGTAAACCGGTGAAGTTCGCTTAAGCGAGCTGACTGGTGTATAAAAACCTTAAAAATGGACTATTTTCATATAATTGAGTTAAACAAGTAAAAATGAATCATCGAAAATAAGTCGGATGATTTGGGTATTTTTAACCGATTTTAACAGTTTCCGGTACGCCAAAGACGGAAACGAGTCCCGCGGCCAATCGGGACGTCTAAACCGAGCTATAATTTCACATTTTAAATTAAATTATCAGACAACCACTATTTTCGGGTCGTGTGTGACCAAACTCATTTTTGAAACATAAAACGGATATTCGTGCTAGGCACGCAAAACGAGAAAACGACTAATAGAAATTGTGACCATGGAACTCTAAACGACATCACAATCTGAGTCCGGAGAAGTATTTCTGGGTTAACATTGCCCTCGGAACAGGTACAGTACTGGGTTAACAGTGTCCCCAGATGTACCGATTGATAAGGTTAAAGATTATATAAACAATAATTGTATAATAACGATCGTAGGGATCATATTACAGATTGGACGTGTTAATTGATAATGATTGTTGTTACCTGTTTGCATGTGCTAAGGTGAGTTTTCACGAGCCCCTTTTTACTGAAATGTTTTAAATATTTTCCCGGGGCGGAAAGCATGTTTCTATCAAAAGGTTTAAGTACATGCTGATCGCATGGAAATGAATGTATTTATATAATGTTTATTGTACGGGAATCGTACGGTAATGTATTAAAATGGTAATTGTCTGAGTTGTTAATATTGAAAGGTCCCGCAACAGTGTTCTGGGTTAACAGTGTCCCCAGATGTCATTGGAAGTGTTCTGGGTTAACAGTGTCCCCAGAGGTTATTGGAAGTGTTATGGGTTAACAGTGTCCCCAGAGGTTAGTGGAAGTGTTCTGGGTTAACAGTGTCCCCATAGGTTATTGGAAGTGTTCGGGGTCAACAATGTCCCCAGAGGTTATTAAATGTGTTTATGGGTTAACAGTGTCCCCAGATAATATTATATTATGATATGGATTTATCATGGTTTACTAAAATTGTGAAACTCACCAACTATTCGTATTTGACCCGTTTTCTCACATGCTTTTCAGGTACAACTAAGATAAAGTGATTGATTACGTGCTAAGTGCTTGATGTGTGTAAGGTTTGCGTGCTGGACGTTAGGATACATTATAACAGATAGAATTATGAACCGTATTGTATGATGTGTGTATCACCTAGACGGTAATGAAAGATGAGATAATGTAATTCTGAAGTATATTAATGCATTCGGTTTTCTTTATAAACAATGTGGTTGATATCAGAGGTGTCTGTCGCATCCCGTTTACGTTTCCGCTGAGGTTACGGGGTGTTACATTTACCGAGGCCGCAAAAGTGTCGAATGTTCACATGAGAATACGGGCAAAAGAAAAGGGATAATGAAGGTGTTCTGAGAATCTGGAGGACTTGAGATGAGGTTCATAAGACACGTAATTCCATTCTTTTGGGCACGGAAAAGATGCACCAAGACGTAAATTAGATTTATTGGAGGCCATCAATGAAGTATGATGCGACTCCGTATGTAGGTAATTGATTGGCGGGTTTTCCGGTTAAGGTTAAGCACCTTATACTATATGAGAAACTCCAAGCCTTTAGACATTCCAGGATGGAAGTTGGAGCACCTTGCGATGGATCTTATAGTTAAATTGCCATGTACGCCTAAGAGAGGGTATGCTACTATTTGGGTGCAGTGAAGGCACCGTAGAGGCTTCGAGGCTCCTTGAGAATCCGAGTGCGGGATGAAGAGGCTCTACTCAATCTTATTTTCGGATCAACGGGATTCGGGGACGAATCCCATTGTAAGGGGGTACACTTGTAACATCCCTAAATTTCTCGTTAACCGAACGTCCTCGTGTAAGGTTTGTATTTTAATTTCTCGGCGTACGCGTAAGGGCTCGAGGACTTTTGGACATGTATAAGAAGTATTATTACTCTAGTTTGGGAGCAAGGGGAACATTTTACAAAGTGCAGGGGGTTGAATTGAAACATCTTGATATTAGAACCCTAAACCACCCCCCTTTTCCCTATTGCCATCGGTAGTTTTCCCCAGACCCAAACCTCACGTTTTTGACCTCCAAAATTCAATTCCAAACAGCTGGAGGTGGAACATGGTGTATAATACACTCCCATATTCTTTAATTCCATTATCTCGGTCGTTAATATGGTCAATTAAGCTGTTTCTTGGACTAGGGACAAATTCTGATTAAATCGTTTGGCATGCTTCCCAATGTCAAAAGTTGGAGTTTTTGGTGTCAAAAGTTTCCTAGGTATGTCTAGTATATCATACTAAAATTTCATGGAATTTGGAGTTGTTTTGGTAGGACAATTGTAAAAGAAACGAAAATTATGGTTTTGTCGGGTTTAAAATCGTAATTATTACAATTGGGGCATTATTTGAAGGAATTGCCAACCCGATTAGTTTGTGGGGTCTTATGTTAATATAAGGACAGGGGGGAATTATTTTGTTAGGTCTTAGGGGCTAGTTTGGTGTATGATTCCTTAATCGTTTTGAAAGAGCGCATAAAATCGATTATTTGTGAATTAAAGGGAAAGAGGATGAGTTTTCAAACCCAGTAGACTTGGGAAGTTAAATTATGATGGGTGGGCTGTAATATGATCTAATTTTATTAAAATGGGTATGGCTTGGTTGGGGGTTGGTTGGTTAATCGGTTCGTTAACACACGTATTCGACTTAATATGATCTAATTTTATTTCAGGGGTTTGATCTGTGAATGGTTAGATAGAGGATCTGGTTGTGATAATGGTGTGGTTCGTTTCAGGTGAGTTTCATGATGTCCCTTTTCAACTGTTTTACGTTTTGGGCTATCATACACGTTATATGACGATTTTACCCTTTTGAAGCTTTTGAATGATATTGCATAGTTTATGTTATTTTTACTATCTATGCTTGTAAGTTGGAAAGTTGATGTTTATGTGTGTGTGTGGCCACCACGTCTGTGTTTTTGTTAAGCCTTGACCGGGTCGAAGAGGATGTATGTAAAAATTCCTTGATTTCCCTGTTGGGGGTTAAGGTGAATGTGTTCCAGGATAGGAAGTACTGTCCTTAGGGCGAATTAATGTAAAATCCCCTAACAGTTTATCTTTCCTTAGGGTGAATGAATGCAAAATCCCCTAACAGTTTATCTGTCATTGGGGTGGAGGTTATTCGGGTCCTTAACTTTGTGTTTTGGACTTGATGGATGTGACCCGTGTTACGTGCTTGACTGAAGAAAGTTTATTTATTTATTTATTTATTGATGTTATTTGTGTGTTACTATGATGTTATTTATATATCATTATGGAAGTCGTATGTTTAACGCCTTGGTTGGTCTTTAAATTAATTTAATGATTAAAACATGAACTCACTCAGCTCAAGATGACTTTATGTGTATGTTAAAATGATTTTAACATACAACAAAATGAATGATTCATTTCAAAGAACGAATGTGATAAGACGAATATATAAGTTGACTTCAATTGGTCAAAAGTCAAAATTGCGACGAACAACAGAAAGTCAACATGCAATTTGAATTACCAATCAAGATCAAACATCACTTTTATACATTAAGATTGTTGTCATTGTGACCACAAAGACATAAAAAACAACCCTAAACAACTAATTGATTAAACTGAAACATTGAAGTTGTCACTTAATCATTATTAGGTTCGTTCTCATCATACGAATCATGGTAAAAAAAACAAGGGTTTCTTATATCATTGAACTCATCATTACCTTAAAAACACAGTAATATCAATCAACAATCGATTTATTTATGTTTGTGGTTTTTAGAAAATTTTGACAAAGTGACTTTTGGGTTTCTCTCTTTTCTAGGTAAATAGTCTAAATGAATGAGGATCCATTCATTTAATCTGAGTTTATATATGCCGTACATCTGCCATAAAACCCTAGGCAAATGAATAAGGCCATTCGTTATATTAAAATGCACGAATGAACATACATTCGTATACTCATTCGTTAACAAGGTTAACGAATAACCTAATACGTTAAAACATAACACTTAATCGTTTGTAATCCGTTAAACTGTTTCAATGAATAAATGCTCATTCGTTATTAGATGCGGAAGCAAATGTGCATGGATAACAAATGTACCACGTTCTTTATCACATATTAGAGAATGTCTATCCATTCGTTGTTTACATTTAACGAATGTATACTCATTCATTACAACAATGTAACAAATGATGAATTTAGCTTAAAAATTGAAAATTTACCATTTCAAAACCAATTAAATAACTATCAAAAGCAAAGTTTTGATTAAAATTACTTTAAAAAACATTAAAATTTTTACCCAAAAGGTTGTAAATAAATTAATCTACTTTATATGAGCCAAGATCTAGTCACTAACACGATACATCAATATGATACACGAGACGATTACGTTAAGGAATACTTTATTGACGTGTTAATGGATGAATACATTAGATACATTAAGTGTGGAGAAAATCCGGCATGGTAATGGTATATTAATACATTAACCATGAATCTATTTTATTAGATGAATAAGAACAACCTATTATAAGCCTCGGCTCATTCGTTATACATCACTAACTAATTAGGGTTCCCGTAATGAATGGGCTCTCATTCGTTACATTTCATCCCGAATGGACTCTTAACTTAACGAATAGGTAGCTAGTCTAACGAATGGACCCCATTCTCTCTAAAATTCGTAGCAAATGGGTCATATTACATTATAGTCTTTTGACTAAACTACCCCCAACCTATTCGATCAGCTACTCACAAAAAATCATGCACTAACATATTCAAATTGTTAAATACACTATTCCACATTCTTAAACCAAGAACACTGATATTGTATTTCATTTTATTCAAGACTTCAATGAACGGAAATTAACTCATTTGGAGCAAGTCCACACTGAAAATAACGTAGCAGACATTTTTACAAAACCTTTTAGCTCAGCTCGATTCATTGTGCTTGTAGGGTTCTTCAAATGTTTTGTTTCGATGACTAATTTTTTTCTCAGAGTTAAAAATTGTACATAAAGTTTTATCTTATTTTTTTTGCAAAAATTTAGGTGGAGAAAATATGAAAAATATAAGAACAGTGTGATTGTGTGTTATGAATAAACAAATTAAAATATTTTATGGGAAGTGATATGAATTTTCTTGATAACAGCCAGTCAACACACATAAGGTATTGTAGCTGAAAGGTTTAGGCTTTGTGTTCGATATATTGGTAGGCTCAAACCTTGAGAATGAACATGTAGTTTGGTCTGTTGACTTGTTGGAAATTATTGAACTTGAGCATAGTGGGAAACTTCTTAGGGTCATGTGAGTTTAACGAAGCCCATGTAAGGACTGGAATGAACGGTCAGGTTATACTCAATCCTTATTTTAGCTAGATCACCAAGTTAAATATTTTCTAAAATTATAAATAGTCTATTCATATGATTCTTGGATAGGTTTAATGTTACAGTATGCTAGGAAGCCGGTGATATAAACTAATGATCTTTAACTTCTAAAGTAGTGGCTCAACACTTCACGGCGTATGATTTTATAACCTTAAATCATGTATTAATGGGATGCCTCGAGTTCATGCGTTTTATCATCTGGGTATTCTTATTTTCTAAGTGGGCTTACGGATATTAAAATAAAAAGGGCAAGAACATAACCTATTATTACTACAACCAAATATGCAAGCAGCTACACAACATAATGCAAATCACTTATTCAGCATAGTGATATGATCACTAGGTTTAGAAGATATGAAGTTTTGGTGTTATGATACAGAGACTGCATGTTCAGTAACTCATCTTGAGAAGAATTGGTTCAGATTTTTCGATCCCAAGGACTTATTAAAATTTGGAGAGCATGACATCACTATTTTGTCACATTTTTAATTCAAAGCGGATCTGTTGTTTGAAGAGCCAGCTATATCATTTTCTCCATAAGGACGTTCAATGGGTACTAAAGTTATTAGAGGTTGAACTTAAACTAGGGTGAGATTGTGATGGAATTTTTTTTATCAAGTACCGTATTGTTGAATTATAGACATATGGGATGAGATACCATTAGCTTTCTCTATCAAACAAGGCACTACTTCTAACGGTTAAGGATCATCAATCATAGACCAAGAGTTTTCCTAGAAAAGAAGTACACAGAATCCTCAATAATTGATAGAGGTACCTTTAGCGATACGGGTCAATATAATGTTTCAATGCGTGATAAAAGGTTCCTTTACTAAATTATCGATTTCCATGAGGGTTGGTGTACAATACTACTAATAGCGAGATCACGATAGAACTTTTGGGTGATAACTGGGTCTATAAGGTAACTGTTGGTCAATCCAAGTTCAAAGATTTATCCATAAAATTTGTTATAAAGGAATGATTCTATCCATGTAAGTAGTAAAATTACTGTTCAAGTCTATGTGTTTGGCTAAGGGCTTCATTGGTTTGAATTTCCGGATTCCAATGTCCTTGAGACCATGGGATTATCCCGTGGAAAGATCCGATCACAGAGTTTATGACGGGGAAAAATCAAGTAAAATTGAAAGTTGACCACCGGTCAAGGTAATAGAGTTAGAAGAAACTTATAGCTGAAGTATATAAGATACGGTGTCATTTTATAGGAGATTCATAAAATTTCGCATTTACACTAAGGTCAGAGGTCTTTGTGACATTCGTCACTTTTCAAACCCGACCCGTTTAAAATTTTTGATAATTTGGATCCACATTTAATTTGGATTTGATTATGATGTTCGTCATGATTTATTGTGATAATTATACTTATGATGCAAATTTATTATTTCAATTCAATCACGAGTTCCATGTTTACGCTTTTATCTCATTGTTATTCATATCGATTGAAGACCAATTGAATTGCTTATGTTTTGTTTGAACTTATAATGATGATGATAATAATAATTATAATTTATCAGTATTCATATGTTACAACTTGTTAATTGTGAGGAATTCATCATATTCATGGCTATTCAACTTCATTTATTTACTTTGACACAATTAATTACATTGAAATATCTTCATGAGAAATTCTCCTATAAATAGTGATCCTTTCCTTTGCATTCATCTTTGCGCAACATAATTCACGAGAAATAAGTGTTATTCCCTAATTACATTTTCTTGCTAGTTTGACTTTCAAAAGTCAATGTTCGAAGTTCAAGACTTTTTCTTATTATTTTCTTGGCCTTTCCTCATGTATGAGTTTATGTGCGACACCATCATTAGAATATGATGCCATGTTAAAAATTGTTTGACCATGGTGTTAGTTCGTTAAAACAAACCTAGTTCGCTTATGTTGTAGTTTATTCAAAGTTTGGAGTGTTTATTTTTTTTTTAATATGTTTAACACCATTCTTTAATCTATAAACTCTAAAACAATAAATCTAGCATGTTCAAACCAAATTTGACATTTTTTGAACTGTGTGTCTGGCCAAAACCGAACCACTCGCTTATATTATTTTAGGCTCATTTCACTTTTCTTGAGACTAGTCAAACCGAAATAATGTGACTAACAACTAGAGTAACTAAACCTTTTAACAAAAAATAAAAAACAAATGACTTATAACTATTTCGACCAAAATTAAACTAATCATAAAGATATGATTTTCTTTTTTCAAAATCTTCTTCAAAAACTCCAAATGATGAATCGTTTGATTATATCTTGTTTCATATTTCCTTTGCAAATAGTTTTGAGCCTAGAAAGGTATTACGTTTTTAGGATCGATTGCCGAACCAAACTCGTCCGGCTCACTAGCTTAGCTAACATGTAAGCCACATATACATATCCGCTTAAGCGTCAGATTTGGTTATTTTTAACGCATTTATAGGATTTTTCGTATTTCTGGCAGCGTTAGCCGCTGTTGGCGGCCGTGTTTGGCCGGAATTTGATCTTCCTTGACCCAGGTAGCCTCGGTTGATCTATATCCAAGCTAATAACCTTAAGCTCAGTTAATCACCCGATTGGTTCTATATCTCGATTCAATCGGCTCATACAACGCCCCGGGGCTGCGGCATCGGGTGCTATGGTGTTAGGACAACTGAGATAAATAATATTCCACCTTGGGTTGATCTTGGTTCGGAAGATTGAGTGTTTGGCTTAAGTGTGTGTTTTTGAGTGTGTATGAAATGGTGAAGAATTGATTAAAATGAAGGAGTTGTAGGGTTTTAAGGGCTTATATACCCTTGGCCCATGGACCCTTAAGCCCATGCTTTATTAAATCCATATTTCATTTAACTAAGCCCATATCCATTAAGCTCATCATTAATTATTATTATTTAAATAATAATCCCTATATAACCATAATAATAATAATCATTTAGTATTATTTATTAATTTAGGATGTTACACAAAGAAGGTTAATTTTATTCAATCCATATCTTCCAACAAGAGTAACTCGATCGGTACTGTATTTTTATACTTTATAATTGCATTATTCACTGTTTATATTGTGTTCTCTAAAGCTAGTTATTTAAACATGTAGTTTCACCCATACGCTTGGCTAACATAGATAAATGTGAATCAGTTTATGTTACAAATGATTCTCTGAACGTGTTCAAAGGAGTATCAAAAGGTATTTTTTAATACATTAAAAACAAACGTTGTCGTTAATAATGAGAATACATGCTCTTATTCAATACTTTAGATCTAGTCTTGTGACATGAATATGTTTAAAATCGATACCTTTAATGTGTGTAGTGTGTGGGTTGAGAGAGAATTTGGGCAGCGTAAGAGTGCTTTTACGTTACAATTAGAAAAACTATTATATTGTACATATATGAAAGGGTATATATAGACGATGAGACATTCGTGTCTCATTCGTTAGACATGTCTAATGAATAAGTCTCTCATTCTTCAAGTCATTAGTTAAACAATCCTTATCGAATGACTTATATGTTAGCCAACATTCGTTAAACATACTTAACAAATGTCCTACATACGTTATCTTCATTCGTTAACGTTCACTAACGAATGAAGGACAAAAGATACGAACTCATTCGTTAACATCCCCTAACGAATGAGCGATTACATCAAATGGACGAGACGGATAACGATGTACTAACAAACTCCCCCTTATCTTGAGCTCTTTTTCATCTTTAATTCTTGAACCTGCTAGTCTTCTAATATGTGCAACTATGAATTCTGAAGGCATGACATACTCGAACAACGCTTTGGATTTGCATAACCTGCTCATTGTCTTTAACGTGTGCCCATCTGATCTAGTTCTTGTATAACACTTCATTATCGGATTCAGACAAGTTGACTAGCCACATTGGATCAATAATTCTTATAACCTCCATCTTTAAACCAGATCCCAATACAATTATAGCTTCAACTGTTGTGTCGTCATAATACCACCAATTGAATCTCTTATAAAGAATTTGGGGAAAAGTATTTAAAGTGATTTTATTTAAAGTACACGGTGGCTTTACTTTAAGCACAAGTTTCCTCCAGCCGGTGCGTGGTTCGATCTCATCAACATATTTTCAGGTAGGCACTTGTGGCTTGAAGAATTTAAAACCATTCTTTACCTCGTGCACCAAATGACGGTAGAACCAATCAACTAACTGATTATCACCCCGTTTCATAAATGGTTTAATTGCTAATGCACGATCATCCCATCGTGGCATGGAGAGCACATCAGTAATATGTTTATAACACTGCACCCCATGCTCCCATTTCACAATGCATACCTTAAGTTCTGGTTTGTACATCCACAAAATGATATTACCTTTAATGGTCTTCATAGGTACAAACTTCTTCACTTGATATGCAGATTCACGAGCCTTTGACTCTAAGTGATCGTCTTTCTAAGTATATCTCAAAGATTCAATCATCTTGTTCGTCTTTTTAATGATATGCTTAAACATATCATCAGAAGCTCGTGTCTCGGGTTCATCCACCTTTTCTTTTCCTTTCTCTTTCTCTTACTCTTTTATTAAATCTTCTTCCGCTGCTTCAATATTAATAATTGTGTAGAACGGAATTCCCTCATCAGAATTAATCTGGGTGTACATGTAAGGATATTCCTCAGTCATCACGTCTTTTGGGATCACTGTTCAAGGTAGATTGGAATCTTCTCAACCTCCTCAATAAATACGTGAAGTATGGAATACGAGCAAACTAGGAACTTTGAGCAAGCCTAAAACTTATTCAAGAAAGGTATCTTACATAGAGCAAGGTTATCTTCTAGAATTCTTCTAAGTGTTTAGTTCGAGAAAACTACACTTCATCAAGCAAGGTTGTTCTTTAGTCGAGCAAGGTTTGTTTCAGAGCAAACTCTTGACTTAACCAAGCTTAAATCAATTAATTTGGGGGGTCGAGCAAGGTTTTAATAATAATGATCTCAAGAACACTTGTAGAAAGTTAATGGAACTATACCAACGACTTCTACGAGCAAGGTTCAACCTCGAGTAAGCTACAGTACCACCAGCACACTTAGTTTGCTATAATAAGTTATCAACAAAATTTTGGAGAGATCAAGAAGAACAAGTTTGCTCATAGGATATTATCGATCAAAGTTTGAAATTATCATGAAGATTGAAGTCTATTCTAAGTGAAGCTTGCTTGGAGAACTGTTCTAGCACACTTATGGATTACAAGGTTTTCTCGACAAAGAAAAAAGTTTAGTCGAAGACCTGTTTACACTTGTAATAAGTTTTTCAATGATTAGGGTTTCTAGAAGGTGTTAGGTGTGCCTATATAAGGAAAGTTTAGATCACATTTATGACAGCGGTGATTAACGACTAATTAGGCTTTCTTAGCAATTAGAATAGCCTTGTACGGAACGTAGCCTCACCTGACATTCCACTTAGAAACCCTAAAGTTATTCCTTTGTATTATGAATTAATATCAATGGAAATCCTTTGATTGTCTTGCGTGGTTGTCATCTTTATGTTATTTGAGTGACATATTGAGTACTATTTATTCCGCCTTTAGTATTCATTGTGTTTTTACATTATCATATTCGTAACCGTCTTCTAAACATTAAGTTGATGGTGATAAATTAGATCCTCCCAAGTGGTATCAGAGCTTCGTTTTGATCTTGTGAAGACCAACGTGTTGCTGTGAAGGCTGATTGTGAAGCTTTTACTAAATATTATTTGATTTTGAAGAACAAGAAGATGATGTCATTTGAGCACTGTTTCTTTGAGTTGTTACGTCAGCTGTTTAGTTCTTCATTTTTCATATCTACAATCATTTAAGGTTTAAAAGTACTCTAATCTCATATTTACTTTGAGTATTGTCTGTTTTAAGTCTAGATCTTGGTTTAATACATCTGTTTTCATCAGATTTAAGGATTTTATCCTCAGATCTGAGTATTTATCAAAGTCTATTAAAACTTTTAAGTCATTTTCTTTTCAAAAGCTTATTACCAAAAACATTTTCAAACATATGGATAACCAAGAAGTATCTACTAACAAGATTCCAAGATTATAAGGTCAAGAACATTACATTAAGTGTAAGGCCCCATTACCAGTGCTCTACATTTCATGTCGGATTTACTCATGAACACAGTTCTACAAATCAGAGTTAATTAAAACTTTTCACGGAAATGATAACTTCAATCATTCATTACAAAACATACAAACTTTTCATTAAAACGTATCATAATACATCATATTTAAAAAATCGTTTCTTCCGTCTTCAGATGCCAGTCGTTCAATCCTTGCCATGTGTCGTTCTCATGCTAGCTCCTCAAGCGTATTTATCTGCATGCATACTAAAAGTCAGCTACGCTAAGTGAGTTCTAGTTAATCTGGTAACTTACCATACAACCATTACATGCATTTATATATATATATATGTGTTCGAAGACTTATAGTTGTTCATCTAACCTGCTCACCTCAACGCTAGCCTCTTTACTGCCCCTAAATCTTAGCCACTTATTTACGGAAGCACATTGAGGCTTGCCCTGCCACGTACTTACATATTGCCATTTATTTAATGAAGGCATGTAGAGGCTTGCCCTCCCACGTACTATCGTTGTGCCACTTAATAATGAAGATACGTATAGGCTTACCCTATCACGTACTATCATCATGTCACTTACACCCTTACCGACTTGTTACCACTTCTACCACACTCTAACTCGACCTGCCTACAACACACTTCTTATGGTTACATCACTTACATAATAAACAAGTCACAACATAACATTCATAAACAGTGCTTATTACCTGGAGATCATTCTCTTTGGCGATACGTGCAATATCCGAAGATCTTTCACGCACCGAAAAACATTACTTTCTCTATCGATACGTGCAATATCCGAAGATCGTTCACACATTGACAGACATCCATTCATAACATCTATCTATCTATCTATCTATCTATCTATTTATCTATATATATATATCACATCAAACATTATAACATACACTTACCACATAAGGTAAGTGTATTCACACTTCACATCGCCCCAAAAACATAACAAGGAAGTGGGGATAGAAACTCACCGAATCTAGGTTACGTTCACCGTTTATGGTTATTACTTTCTTTAGCTGTAGGCGACTAACTTTATAACAATTACACGTATCAATTAACTATCACTACCCATATCGTATTTCTAGTTTATTATAACCCTCGACGAACAGGGGTCCGACGACAACGCCCCTGGCAGCGGGGTTCTAGGGGCGGCAACCCCTAGTAGGGTCCAAGGAGCAGAGCCCCTGGCTGGGGTCGATCGGCTAGGTCAGGTTGGAAAATTTTTATTTCCAGTAACTGTCTTAACATATTTTTCATTAGAATTCTAAATTATTATTTTTTTTCCAACTAATAAAGTTCGAGGGCTTCTTTGTAATTAATCCATTTTATCTTAAGTCCAGGGACCTTTCAGTCATTCTTTCAAACTCTACTTCGTTATCCAGTTCGTTTACAAAGGAGGCTCCTTCGTTATTCCTTAACGAATTGGCTTTTCACGAATTGATCCATATAACCAATTGGTCTTTATAACAAACTGGCCTTCATAACGAATTGGTACATATAACGAATTGCTGCTAATTCGTTATTTCCCATAACTAATGGGCATGACGAATTACTGCTAGTTCGTTATTACCCCCTTTAACTAATTACTGCTAGTTCGTCATTCCCCCGCTAACGAATTGCTGCTGGTTCATCACTTCCTTGCTAACGAAATAGGGTTAGGATAGAGAATGTCAGAAACATTCTCAGACATCCTTAACCTCGTACGCTGTTTTCCGGCGCCGTCATCTTCGGAAAACCGGGGTCACGCCAGAAAAGCGAGATCTCAGTTATTTTCCACCGTTTTTCATCCCGTTCAATCCAGATATGAGTTAGGGTGACCCCTAAGCTCATCTATTGATCGGTTTATACCCGATTCCACTCGGATCTTGTGACCTTAACGATTTAAGGGTGTCAGCTCGTCGTATCGCGACTAAATCTAGCGGGTTTAGGTCCATACAATATCATACGATCATAACCTCGGGTCAGGAATCGATTCTTCTTCTTGGTTTTGGTTTGAGAAGGAGAGAAATATGAGAGAGAACTTAAGTGTGTGTTTTGGGTGGTGTATGGAATGAGTGGAATGAATGGATTATGGGTTAATTAAAGTTTACATATCATGGGTCATGGGCTTAAGCCCATGGTCTTTTCTTCCTTCCTTTTAATCCAAGTTCATAACCCATATCTATATAGCCCAACACAAGCCCAACTTATAATAATTTATTTTATTAGCCGATAGTGGAAACATGAATTATATTATTATCCATCTACTATATCAATTATATTCTTCCGAAGTAAATAATATATTAAATATTATTTATAGAAATTTCGGGATGTTACATTAAGTGGGAAATTTTATTTGAGACTATTGTCTGCTATAATGACACTGAAATGTGGAACTCCATAAAAAATGGTCCATAAGTTCCCACTGAAGCAACACACAACAATCAAGTTCTTGAAAGACAAATGAAGAAAAGGTATGAAAAATCCCTTTCTATGCTAAAATTGGGTTTGTCATGGGAAATATTGACAAGTGTGAATCATCACACAACTCCAAAAGCCAAGTATAGTGCTATTGTAGAAATATTTGAAGGAAATACTGAGTTGAAAGACATCAAGAAAGATATGTTGAAGCAACAACTTGACAGACTCAAGTTCAAATAGGGAGAAATGTTAAATCATTGTTGCAATGATTTGTAGCAGTTGCCAATGAAATCAGAACAACTGATCTTGCTATTACTGATTTTGATCTAAACAAGAAACTACTTTCCTCGTTACTTGGTGAATGGTACACAGCGAGCAAGTTTATCAAAGAGAATGTAAACTTTCCAAATTTCAAGCTTGATGGTGTTATCTGTTTTCTGCAAGCAGCTGAGCATGAAATGATTAAAAATCATATGATAAAAGAAGAGAAACCAAGCTTTTCAAGTTGCAAATGCTCTAATAGCTCCAATCGGAAATCTAACAACTAAGAATCAACAACAGATTCCCATTATTGAAGATCCTAGTGAATTAAATTCTGAGACTCCAAGTGTTTATGTGGCAAGCCAATTTGGACAACAAAGATTTAATGTCCGAATTATAGATGATGTTGACACAAATTCTATGGCAAGTGGACATTCTCTATATGTTCAAAACACAAGTCAAGGATATTAATATCAACCCTTGTTTTCAATGTTTATTGAATCTTATAATGCCTTTGTGGACAAAAAAAATGATTCATAAAAGTCTGGTGCAAGAGCATCTGGAACAAATTGATGTAGATGATCTTGAAGATATGGATCTAAAATGGCAAGTTGCAATGCTGGCTGTCAGAAGCAAAAGATTGTACAACAAGACTAGAAGGTCTACATTCTCTAGTCCAAATGACAGGATTGGATTTGATAAATACTAGGCAATTTGCTACAATTGTCAACAACCTGGTCACTTTGCTAGAAAATGCAACCATCGAAGACAATTCCAAAAAAACAACCTTCAAAGAAATCAGTTCTAGTATCAGAATCAGGGTCAATGACAACAACAGAGACAATTCTATAACAACAACTTTCAACCATAATAGAACCAACAACCAATGAACCAACAACAAATCATTCCTCAACAACAACCTCTTCAAAGTAATCAACAAGTCCCTCCTTAAGGACCTACAAATCAGAATAGCAACAATGCAACTCAACCAAGAAATCAAGGAAATGTTGTTGTAGTTCAACAACCACATGATGGTTTGTTTGACTGAAGTAATTATGCTGAACAGATTGAAAAGGCAAACGTTGAATTCATGGCTAAAATCAATGATCAAGCTGAATCTTCAACATCTAAGGTACAATCAAATCTCTCAACCTCATAATTACTTGAGATGACTGATTTATTGAGAAAAGAGATTGGTCATTTAAAAACTAAGTGTTTCAAGAAGGAGAGCATAATTAATGTGTAAGGCCCCTGTCCCGGTGCCCTACATTGGCGTTTGATTTACTCATAAATAGTATTCTAAATATCAGAGTTAATTAAAACATTCGCGGAACAAAAAAAACTTTAATCATTCATTACAGAACTTTAAACTTGTCTTTGAAAACATAACATAACGTGTCTTATTATAACATCTTGACAATTCTTCATTGGATGCCAGTCCCTTCAAATCATGCCATGTGTCTCCCTTAAGCCAGCTGTTTCAACCTATTTACATGCGTGCATACTAAAAGTCAGCTACTTTGAGTGAGTTCTAGTTAATGCAGGTAACATACAATACATTCACATACTTATATATATACATATCTGTAGCTACATATTACTTACTCGTACGTATCCATAGATACATGTTTCTTACTTAACCAACTTATTTTCTTTCGTACATACGTAATTATATAACTTCCTCTTTTCTTTCTTTCTTTCATTCATACCTCACATTTATTCACACTTTAGATAATTATAACTTTTAAAGAGCATTACGCCCTACTGCCTCGAGTATTATTAAGGCTCTGCCCCTTTTATGCCTCAGATATTATTCGGGTCCGGTCCCTTTTCTGCCTCGGATATTATTCGGGTCTGGTCCCTTTCTGCCTTAAATATTAGTAGAGTTCGGTCCCTTCTTCTGAACCTTATCACTCTTTTATATTTATTTATAACTTTCATACATAACATGCATATATCATCCATACATCATATATAACATCTTTATATTATCACCTGGCGGTACATGCAATAACCGAAGATCTTTCACGTATAGTGAAGCATTCATTCATAATTTTAACATAAGTCATATAAGGCATACACTTACCACTTAACGTAAGTGTATTAACTAACCAAATAGAATATGCACATAGCCCCGAAAACGTAATAAGGAAATGGGGCTAGAAACTCACCTGTAAGTGATTCTTTTCAAAGTTAACGGTAACTCCTTTCTTTAATTGATTTAATAACTGTATAACAATTACATGTATCAATTAACTCGCCCTATCCATATCATATTTCTAGGTTATTGTAACCCCTGGCAGCAGGGTTCTAGGGTCGGAAGCCCTTAGCGGGGTCCAAGAGGTAGAGCCCCTGGCTGGGGTTAAGTGTGTATGTCCGTAAAGACTTTTATTTTCATTAATAAGTCTTTACTAATGACCTCATCAGAAAACTGAAGTTCAATTATCTAATCACATCGAATCTTCATTTTAAATGTTACCTTTAATTATTAATTCCTTACTTATTCTATATTAATCATCATATAAGTCCATATCTATTATTTACGTACGTATACGCTGTTTATCTTTCGTTTATCTTGTAAAATCATTTTCACGTATAAGTTCAACTGGCGTATAAGTAGTTCTAGCGTGTGTATCTTACATATACGGACATACAGACATATATGTTTATATACATATACGGACGTACAGACATATACGTTTATATACATATACGGACATACACACTTACATGTTTATTCTTATTATACGCTTCCTATACTTATACGTTGACCATTCATACAAGCCGAACATACATACACGCTACATATACATATACACCGTATATAATTGTATGGAGTATATGTTTATATGCCACACATGCATATACGGTGTATATACTTATACGCCGTATGTTTAGTTCAGCTTTCATTTTCCGCGTTTTTGAGGTTTTTCTTCGATTTCGGCGACTTCAGCCACTGTTAACCACCATGGTTAGTCGGGGTCTGATCGTTAATGGTATGAGTAGCTTCGGGGTGTTGAGCGCTGAACTAAGGTGGACCTTAAGCTCGTTTTTGGTTGATTAAACAATTGAATAAAGCTAGATCTAAATCCAAGCGGCTCATACGGCATCACGGGGCTACGGTGCCGGGTTCTAATATGTTGGGTCAGCTGAGATAAATCATTTCTTACCTTCGGTTGGTCTCGGATCGTTGAATATAGTATTGTAGAGAGTGTTTGGCTTAAGTGTGTGTTTTTGATGGTGTAGGCTATGGTGTAGAGATGAATGAAAAATGGAAAGGAATAGGGTTTAAGGGATATTTAATACTCCCGTAAGCCCATTGACATAAAACCCGTCTTTCCTTTTTAGTCCATATTTGATTTTATCTTTTAAGCCTACTTGTCCTTCCTTCTTTATTATTTTATTATTTCTCTACTAACTCAAGTAAACTTTTCTATTATAAATAAATAATATATTAAATATTATTTTTTGAAATTCATGGATGTTACATAATATCTATGTGTCACACCCGGCCCTAAACGGCGGAAACAGCCGGGCGCGCGCGAGTGGGGATTGATAGTCAAGCACGGGTCATTGCAAACATTCAAGAAACATGGAATTTCCATTGCGCATGAAATGTCTAGTACAAAATACATTACATTGTTTAGAATTACATAAAAACATCCAAGTATGAAAATCATTGAAGATTTCCGCGCCATATCCCCTCGCACGGCGGGGACAACCGCGCGTGTGGAAGGGATAGAACTAAAATCTTCCAAAAAGCAAATTTTATAGATGTTCTGCGTGAAGTGCTCTATGTGTGACTCCTTGCGCTACCTAGCTATCTCCTGAAAGACACGTAAAAACATTTGAATCAGTATAAACTGAGTGAGTTCACAAGTTTTGGTGACTTGATAAATTGTATTGCAACATAATCTTTGATAAAGCCATATTGAAACATATTTCTGATAACATTGTTTAAACATATGCTTGATAGAACCGTCCCGCGGGTCACGCGCAGACATTCCTGGAAACCGTGGCGCTGCCACTACAACAATTTAGCTATACCGTCCCGCGGGTTACGCGCGGACGTTGTGCCGGAAAACAAGGCGCTCGTCTTTGTAAGAGGTGCGACCTCTACGAGCGGGCTCAATCCCATAGTACTACCCCGTGACATACTAGGCACTCGTCTATGCAAGGGGTGCGACCCCTACGAGTGGGTTGATCAAACACAGTAGTCCCTACCCTTAGAGTTCCAATGGTAAAGTGATCACTTACTCGTATCTTGCGCACTCACATCGAAAACCAAGATAAACAAAGATAACCGTTTGCATTGCTCGTAAATATACCATGATAAAACATAATTTAAACACGTGTCTCTCGCCCCGAAAACAGTTTTAAAAACAGTGAAAATAGTGAAAATAGGGGCTGTGAGACTCACCTGTGATTCTTGCTAAATATGGTTTAGATTAAACGAGATTCGGGTTCCTTGATGTTAGCCTTGAAATTGGGAGTCTAGAATATGATTAAATAACAAGAAATATGTATATTAAGATCAAGAAATCGAAGAATATAAGGGCTGGTTAGAAAAGAAATCTCAAGACTAAGGTTTCGGCTTACCTAGTGATGGAAACGGAAATGGAAACGGATGCTTGGGAGAGAATTACAGATTTAAGAGAGTTTGTTTGTGTGATGTTTTATTCAAGGATTGATACATATTTATAGGCAAATTCAAGGGAACACAATCCCTTGATTTAGGGGATTAAAATCTTATCATAACTAGGTGTAATGATGACAAAGTATGGGATTTATTATTATTTATTCAGGGATGGGGGTGATAGTCCTAGGGAGTGGTTAGAAAGATTGTGATTGAGTTTTTTTGACAGGACATGCAGGACTGTGGTTGGTGGGAGTAGGTACGGCTGACAGCCGACATTTCGTGTTACAGTATACTTTTCCTGGTACTGTTGTCAGTGTGTAGTCAAAAGGTAAAAATATCTGAAACACGCTACTGGTCCCTTCTGGGCGGGGGAAATCCCCTTACATTTGAGAAATAGACTTAAGTGTTTTGTGTGTGTAGCCTTGCGCGTATAGCCTTCTGCGTGTAGGCTGTTTCTTTGCTGCGGGTAGGTGCATAACCTTCTCGCAGTCAGGGACGTTGAGTTTCATTTGTAGATTTTCCATGAGGTCTTGGTATTTCAACATAGTGATCAGTTATGTTGAAGTCAATTCCATCCTGGAGCTTCAGACAAACTAGCTCTCAATGTTCCCGCCATGCGGGGAGGTTAGCCCCCTTTCCGCACGCGCATAAATGATTTGGGATGCACCCGCCTTAGCATCAAGCAGGGCGGTCAATCCATTAGACACGACATAAAGTTAAGTTATATGAAAACATAAAGCCAAAACATCCGCGCATGGCGCATATAACATATGCCCGCGCTGATCCTAACATGGCGCGCTTGCGTGGGGCGCATATAACATGCACGCGCTGATTCTAACATGGCGCGCTTGCGCGGGGCGCATATAACATGCACGCGCTGATTCTAACATGGCGCGCTCGCGCAGGGCGCATATAACATAATTACCTAATAATTAGGTTGATTACTTGGTTTATGGGATTGGGAAATTACCGGGTGTCACATTCTCCCCCTGATAGAAGAATTTCGTCCCGAAATTTAGGAGGCGTTGCCGACAGGAGCTATGCTTTGAAAGAGGTACGGATACTTCTTGCGCATTTGGTCTTCTCTTTCCCAAGTGAATTCAGGCCCACGCCTTGAGTTCCATTGAACCTTCACTAACTTGATCCGGCTCCTTCGCAACTTTTGCTCTTTCCAATCGGTTACTGCTATAGGCTCTTCTACGAAGTGTTGTTGTTTGTCGATATGAACCTCGTCC
The DNA here is from genome assembly GCF_021521415.1 of Bidens hawaiensis. Classification (NCBI taxonomy): domain Eukaryota; kingdom Viridiplantae; phylum Streptophyta; class Magnoliopsida; order Asterales; family Asteraceae; genus Bidens; species Bidens hawaiensis. The sequence goes on along the minus strand of NW_027495724.1, from coordinate 59,459 downwards.
AACGATAAAATTAACGTTTCATCGGATAAGCACTTCTTGAGGTTGGATACATGAAACGTGTCATGAACTCCACTAAGTTCAGCGGGTAATTGGAGCTTATAAGCAACTGGACCGATCCTTTCCAGGATCTCAAATGGTCCGATGTATCGCGGATTCAACTTTCCTCGCTTGCCGAAACGGGGGACTCCTTTCCATGGAGAGACTTTCAAAAGCACTTTATCCCCTACTTGAAATTCCAATGGTTTTCTTCTCACATCAGCATAGCTTTTCTGTCTGTCGCGCGCTGCCTTAAGGCGATCCCGTATCTGGAAAATTTTGTCCGTTGCTTCTTGGATCAATTCTGGACCAGTCATTTGCTTGTCACCTACTTCAGCCCAACACAGCGGGGACCTACACTTGCGCCCATACAGGGCTTCAAACGGCGCAGCCTTGAGGCTTGTGTGATAACTGTTATTGTACGAAAATTCAACCAATGGGAGATGAGTATCCCAGCTACCTCCGAAATCGATTGCGCACGCGCGCAACATATCTTCTAATGTCTGAATTGTTCGCTCGCTTTGTCCATCCGTTTGGGGATGATAAGCCGTACTCATGTCAAGACGAGTACCTAAAGCCCCTTGTAACGATCTCCAAAATCTTGAGGTGAACCGACTATCTCTATCAGAAATGATGGACACCGGGACTCCATGTTTTGAAACTACTTCTCGAATATACAATCGGGCTAACTTTTCCATCTTATCGGTTTCCTTGATCGGCAGGAAGTGTGCTGACTTAGTTAGCCGGTCTACAATAACCCAAATCGTGTTGTAACCCCCGGGTGTCCTTGGCAGTTTGGTAATGAAGTCCATGGAGATTTGTTCCCACTTCCACATGGGGATTTCTGGCTGTTGAAGCAACCCCGACGGTTTCTGGTACTCAGCCTTCACCTTTGAACACGTCAGGCACTTACTGACATACGTCGCGATGGCGCCCTTGAGATTGGGCCACCAGTACAGTGCTTTAACATCTTGATACATCTTGTCTGCGCCAGGATGTACTGAATACCGCGTTTTGTGAGCTTCGTTTAACACTTGCTCGCGCAATCCTCCCTTGAGAGGGACCCATAAGCGGTTAGCAAAATATCGAGTGTCATTCTTTTTGAGTTCCAAATCCTTAACCATACCCCCAAGGGATTCGTTCTTGACAAACTCTGATTTCAAGGCTTCTTGTTGAGCTTCTCGGATGTGGGTAGTGAGATCTGCACGAATGGTCAATCTTAGAGCCTTAACTCGTAGCGTCCTTGCTCGCTCTTTCCTACTTAGAGCGTCCGCTACCACATTCGCCTTTCCAGGATGATACTTTATTTCACAATCATAATCATTCAATAACTCAACCCATCTTCGTTGCCTCATGTTTAAATCCTTTTGATCAAATATGTGTTGAAGGCTCTTGTGATCCGTAAAAATCAAACACTTTGTACCATAAAGGTAATGGCGCCAAATCTTTAGCGCGAAAACAACTGCTCCAAGTTCCAGATCGTGCGTGGTATAGTTCCTTTCATTGGCCTTGAGCTGACGAGAGGCATACGCTATGACTTTGTTTCTCTGCATAAGGACACATCCGAGTCCTTGATGTGATGCGTCGCAGTAGACGACGATGTCATCCGTCCCCTCGGGCAGAGACAAAATTGGCGCACTACATAACTTTTGCTTTAATATTTGAAACGCTGCTTCCTGGTTTTCGCCCCAATCAAACTTCTTATCTTTCTGGGTTAGCGCGGTCAGAGGTAAAGCTATCTTGGAGAAGTTCTCAATGAAGCGTCGATAGTAGCCAGCCAGTCCTAGGAATTGCCTCACCTCAGTTGGTGTTTTTGGCACTTCCCAATTTTCGATGGCTTTGACCTTGGAGGGGTCGACGTGTATTCCTTTCTCGTTTACAACGTGACCGAGAAAGTGAACTTCTCTAAGCCAAAACTCACATTTAGAAAACTTTGCATACAGCTTTTCTTTCTTCAGTAATTCCAAAATTAATCCCAGGTGTTGTTCATGCTCAGCTTTGGTTCGGGAGTAAATCAGAATATCATCTATAAATACAATCACAAACTTATCCAAGTATGGTTTGCACACACGGTTCATCAGATCCATGAATACAGCCGGCGCATTAGTTAGCCCGAAAGGCATCACTAAAAACTCATAATGGCCGTATCTAGTTCGGAAGGCTGTCTTCGGCACGTCTTCCTCATGGACCCTAAGTTGGTGGTATCCTGACCGTAGATCTATCTTCGAATAATAACTGGATCCCTGCAGCTGATCAAATAAGTCATCAATCCTCGGTAAGGGGTACCGATTCTTGACTGTCAACTTGTTCAGTTCTCTGTAGTCAATACACATTCTGAAGGAACCATCCTTCTTCTTTACAAAAAGCACTGGAGCTCCCCAAGGTGAAAAGCTTGGGCGTATGAAACCCTTATCCAATAGTTCCTGCAACTGATTGGATAGCTCTTGCATCTCAGATGGAGCTAGTCGATAGGGTGCTCGAGCTACTGGCGCAGCTCCTGGGACCAATTCGATTCGAAACTCGACTTGTCGCGGCGGTGGTAATCCGGGCAAATCTTCAGGACAAACTTCTGGGAATTCGCGCACCACTGGTAAGTCTTCAACCTTTCGCTCATCCCCTTTCTTCTCTACTACGTGCGCCAGGAAGGCGTAGCATCCTTTCCTCAGGCACTTACGCGCCTTTAGACACGAAATGAGTTTTGTCGCAACTCCTCTTCTTTCCCCTTGAATTACTAAGGTTTCTCCGCTCAACAGTGGGACCCGAACCTGCTTTTCATGGCAAATAACTTCCGCGTGGTTTTCGACTAACCAATCCATACCTACCACAATGTCAAAACTTCCCAAGTCTATTGGCAATAAGTTAATATTGAATCCGTGACCTCCCATGACCAATACACATTGCTCAGTCCTCTCGTTCGCGCATATCTGCCTACCATTGGCTAGTTCTATAGTATAAGGCGTGTCTAGCCTACTGGTTGCTAGGCCTAGGGAGTTTTTAAACTCAGTGGATATAAAACTTAGGTCAGCGCCAGTATCGAATAAGACAGATGCAAAATGGTCGTTAAGTAGAAACGTACTGGTTACCACATTCGGTTCTTCTTTGGCTTCGCCCGCGCCGATCACAAAGGCTCTCCCGCGAGCTTGGTTTCTCCTCTGCGGGTAATCCCGACTGAAATGACCTGGCTTCCCGCATGCATAGCAGTTGTCGCTTCCCCCAGTTTCTTGGGTACGGCAATTCATCGTCTTGTGCCCTGGCTTGTTACATTTGGCGCATACAAGGCTTGCGCATTCACCCTCGTGGTGGTACTTGCATCTGCTGCACCATGGGTGAGGCCCGTTGTACACTTTTCGTGGTGGCTCCAAGGCTTGTATCGCGTAAGCCCTTGCGCTCTCCTGTTTCTTGAATGGTGGCTGCTTGGAGTCGGACCCTCGGTGGTGAGAGTTCCATTTCCTCTTGGGGTCAGAGATTCGCTGTTCGTTCCCGCGCGAGGTCAACGTGCCCGCACGGACCGTATCTCTGGTAAGAGTGATGGCCCGCGCTACTGCCTCATCAAAGGTTGGAGGCGCTGCGGCATTGAGCGGAATTCTGATAACATGAGGTAACCCAAAGATATACCTCTCTATCTTCTTTTCCTCCGTGTTTGCCATATCCGGCACCATCTGGCAAAGTTCATTGAATCGGTTGTTGTAGGCGTCGATATCAGTTCCTACCATGGTGTGGTTCCAAAATTCCTGCTGCAGACTCTGAATTTCGGCGCGAGAGCAGAACTTTTTCATCATCATCTCCTTCAGCTCCTCCCAGGTCTTGTGGAGAGCAACATCTCGCCCTAATGTTTTCATTTGAAGCTTCCACCAAGACGAGGCTGCTTCTTGAAACATGCAGGTCGCGTAGAGGACTTTTTGATTTTCACTACATCCACTAATGGAGAGAAATGTGTCTCCATCTTGTCGATCCAGTTGTAGAGCCCAATGGCCCCTTCGGTGCCCTTGAATGGCCAAGGCTTACAGGCCATGAACGTCTTATAGGAGCATCCTTTGTCCAAAGCTCCTGATTCGGGTTCTGGGGTTTCGGTCTCCTGACGACCCTGACTTGATTCGGCCTTGCTGGCCTCATGTGTCGCGATCGCCTGCGCGATTATTTCTGCGAGTTCCTCGGGTGTCATGGTAATTCCCTTGGCTCTGGTTGGAGGCATTCTCGCTTTTCTTAAAAAGAGTAAAAATATATCAAACTTAGCACATGTACTCTGAGCACATATTGTTCTCATCCTTAATGTTCACTAGACATTGTGTGACCCGTGTTCCTAAGTGTGCGTGTGGTTTCTTTTGAAATTATTTTCTTTGAAAAATATTTCATGCGATTCCCCTACGGTTATAGTCTAGGTTAAAACTTCTTTCCTAGTTCGCTATAACCAGAGCTCTGATACCAATCTGTCACACCCGGCCCTAAACGGCGGAAACAGCCGGGCGCGCGCGAGTGGGGATTGATAGTCAAGCACGGGTCATTGCAAACATTCAAGAAACATGGAATTTCCATTGCGCATGAAATGTCTAGTACAAAATACATTACATTGTTTAGAATTACATAAAAACATCCAAGTATGAAAATCATTGAAGATTTCCGCGCCATATCACCTCGCACGGCGGGGACAACCGCGCGTGTGGAAGGGATAGAACTAAAATCTTCCAAAAAGCTAATTTTATAGATGTTCTGCGTGAAGTGCTCTATGTGTGACTCCTTGCGCTACCTAGCTATCTCCTGAAAGACACGTAAAAACATTTGAATCAGTATAAACTAAGTGAGTTCACAAGTTTTGGTGACTTGATAAATTGTATTGCAACATAATCTTTGATAAAGCCATATTGAAACATATTTCTGATAACATTGTTTAAACATATGCTTGATAGAACCGTCCCGCGGGTCACGCGCAGACATTCCTGGAAACCGTGGCGCTGCCACTACAACAATTTAGATATACCGTCCCGCGGGTTACGCGCGGACGTTGTGCCGGAAAACAAGGCGCTCGTCTTTGTAAGAGGTGCGACCTCTACGAGCGGGCTCAATCCCATAGTACTACCCCGTGACATACTAGGCTCTCGTCTATGCAAGGGGTGCGACCCCTACGAGTGGGTTGATCAAACACAGTAGTCCCTACCCTTAGAGTTCCAATGGTAAAGTGATCACTTACTCGTATCTTGCGCACTCACATCGAAAACCAAGATAAACAAAGATAACCGTTTGCATTGCTCGTAAATATACCATGATAAAACATAATTTAAACACGTGTCTCTCGCCCCGAAAACAGTTTTAAAAACAGTGAAAATAGGGGCTGTGAGACTCACCTGTGATTCTTGCTAAATATGGTTTAGATTAAACGAGATTCGGGTTCCTTGATGTTAGCCTTGAAATTGGGAGTCTAGAATATGATTAAATAACAAGAAATATGTATATTAAGATCAAGAAATCGAAGAATATAAGGGCTGGTTAGAAAAGAAATCTCAAGACTAAGGTTTCGGCTTACCTAGTGATGGAAACGGAAATGGAAACGGATGCTTGGGAGAGAATTACAGATTTAAGAGAGTTTGTTTGTGTGATGTTTTATTCAAGGATTGATACATATTTATAGGCAAATTCAAGGGAACACAATCCCTTGATTTAGGGGATTAAAATCTTATCATAACTAGGTGTAATGATGACAAAGTATGGGATTTATTATTATTTATTCAGGGATGGGGGTGATAGTCCTAGGGAGTGGTTAGAAAGATTCTGATTGATTTTTTTTGACAGGACATGCAGGACTGTGGTTGGTGGGAGTAGGTACGGCTGACAGCTGACATTTCGTGTTACAGTATACTTTTCCTGGTACTGTTGTCAGTGTGTAGTCAAAAGTTAAAAATATCTGAAACACGCTACTGGTCCCTTCTGGGCGGGGGAAATCCCCTTACATTTGAGAAATAGACTTAAGTGTTTTGTGCGTGTAGCCTTGCGCGTATAGCCTTCTGCGTGTAGGCTGTTTCTTTGCTACGGGTAGGTGCATAACCTTCTCGCAGTCAGGGACGTTGAGTTTCATTTGTAGATTTTCCATGAGGTCTTGGTATTTCAACATAGTGATCAGTTATGTTGAAGTCAATTCCATCCTGGAGCTTCAGACAAACTAGCTCTCAATGTTCCCGCCATGCGGGGAGGTTAGCCCCCTTTCCGCACGCGCATAAATGATTTGGGATGCACCCGCCTTAGCATCAAGCAGGGCGGTCAATCCATTAGACACGACATAAAGTTAAGTTATATGAAAACATAAAGCCAAAACATCCGCGCATGGCGCATATAACATATGCCCGCGCTGATCCTAACATGGCGCGCTTGCGCGGGGCGCATATAACATGCACGCGCTGATTCTAACATGGCGCGTTTGCGCGGGGCGCATATAACATGCACGCGCTGATTCTAACATGGCGCGCTCGCGCAGGGCGCATATAACATAATTACCTAATAATTAGGTTGATTACTTGGTTTATGGGATTGGGAAATTACCGGGTGTCACACTATGATACGAGTGAAATAACTTACGAAAATCAAATCAAAGGTCTAGATCAATACTGTATGGACAGTTATTAAACTCAATCAAGATACACCACAGAATTAGAAGGATTGAAAAAGATGTGTTTGGAATAAAAGGTCAAGAATACCAAACTTCAAGTTGAAGTTGACTTTATGAAAAATCTTGTTTCAACTAGAAACATCTGTGGGAAATCGATGGAAGATCAACGAAGAAGATAAATATAAAGTTGTTTCACCACCCTTTAATGGCAATTATTCATTGAAAGTGGACAAAGAGAACAAGGAAGCTTACTTGGAACAATTCAAGAAAGAAAAGGAAGAATTTATTGAAAATTACAAGATGGTTGGTGTTAATAGAGAATGAGAATTTGTTTTGAAGACTGAGGAAACAAAGAAATGTGAAAATTAAGAATCTAGTGAAGATGAAATGTGTGTTACAAGTAAGATATTTGAGTATAACTCATGCATCTCAATTGATACATGTTCAAGTTGTGGAAGCATCAACGGTTTAGATAAGAAAAGAATGATTGAAATGGAAAGATTCAAAGATTAACCAAGATTTCATCAAAAATGAAGAATGTTCATGAACAAATAAGAAGAGATCACAAGCCATTTGACATATGTGGTGGGTCCCAAAGGAGAAGAATCGTGTTGCTGGACAAGTACATAGAAATGCTCCCAAGAGGGAAAGTACTTCAATGAACAGTAATGATGAAGAAGCTAGAAGAGAAACTGAGTATCCACCAATTTACCCAATATTTAGAAATGATGAACTCTTTGATATTGGTGGTGTTGAGTATTTTTCAAGAAAGTATGTGAGCCCAACAAAAGAAAAGGAATTGAATGAAAGAACGAAAAGGTAAGTTGGAAAGAATTAAGTTTGTCAAAGGATCAAATGAAACGAGCATTGAAAAGATAAATGTTTTTCAATCAATCTCCATAGATTTTGGAAAGCCAATCACACACCAAAATACTATTGGAGTTGATCTTCCTAGACCATGTGAAATATTTAAGATAGGAAAAGCCTCAAATGAACACAAGGAAAAGGTTTGTTGCAAAATATGCGATGTCTATGGTCATCACACATATTCATGTCAAGAAAGAATCATACCAGAACCTTTCTCTATTCCAAACACCATACTTTATGGTCAAGACTTTGGTTTATACAAGAAAAGGTATGAAGGGTAGCTGCTGAAGGGAATCCAAGTCAGAGATGAATCTGGTGAAAAATTGAAAAAGGTGTAATGATGTGTTTGAGAAGAAAAAGGATTTGTCCATGAAAATATTGGAAAAAAATTCATCCAGTAAGTCTCAGAATACGACAAGCTCTTGTGATTCTGCAGGCTTAAGCTCAAGTGGTCAGATCTAACAATACAAGAAGAAAATCTTCAAGGAAAAATAAAGTAAAAAAGTATATGGTGATGGGAAGTTCTTGTTGAAGTGTATACATGAACCAAGAGGGTTCTTGTGGAAGCCAAAAGATAAAGGTCGAAAAATAATTATAAAAAAAGAGTGACTGTGATTGAAGAATGCACAAGCATAATTCCCTATTTTGGAAACTTATTTGAATTTGGTTATGAGACAGATGACTGTTGTGAAGTGAGTTTGTAGATCCCCCCGGGGCGTCGCCGATCGATACGAGATCCGCACGATGTCTAGGAGTGCGGAGTCCTCCTAGACTCGTTTAATGGTGTAGAAGATGAAGAACACGATTACACACAAACACATACATGAACAAACACACGAACGGGATAAACAAATCTGCAGATCTTTTATAATAATCAAAACCACGTTACATACCGAACATAAACAGAAACACGTCCGACCCGAGGTGAGCTCTACCTCGGGCCGTCCCACACGACTCTCCCTCTCGGTTTCTCTCTAGGTAATTGAACTGTAACACAAATCTCTCTAACTTTCTGGATACTCAAACCTAAACAAGACACGTATATATATATCGAAACAACTTCGCGGGCTTGGGCTTGGGCCAGTAGGCGAAGTTGTTCTAACTTCGCCTATGGCAGAAGTTGTTACAACTTCGCCTACGGCAGAAGTTGTTACAACTTCGCCTACGGCAGAAGTTGTTACAACTTCGCCTACGGCGAAGTTGTTCTAACTTCACCTATGGCGAAGTTGTCCTAACTTCGTACTTCATTTCCGCTGATCAGAATTGCATAGCGACGGTCACAAAAGGCACCAACAGATGGTATCAGAGCCTTAGGCTCTTATGCTATGGTTCGAGATCTGCGTTTTGGTGTTTCTGGCACGTTTCTGGCCGAACAGCGGCCGCAGGCGAAGTTATGGGGTTCAGGCGAAGTTGTCGCTTAAATTTTAGGGTTTAGGCGAAGATATAAGGTTAAGCGAAGTTATTCACAACTTCGCCTACCTCACAAGTTCGCTTATCTCAGGCGAAGTTATCTGTCAGGTGAAGTTTTGGACAGGCGAAGTTATGGACAGGCGAAGTTAAGGAGGGGCGAAGTTGACTTTTAGGCGAAGTTGAATTTAGGCGAAGTTAAAAAAAAAAGTGTTTGGAGTTTTCGTCTGTATGGCCAGGTGTACACGATTATTGTGAGACCGAAGACGTTGTTCCGTCAACGAGTGAAACTTGTTATCTCTTGGTCTTACGTGTGAACAAATACGTGTCAACTCTGGATATGGAGTTGAGTTTGTGAATGGGATATTGATTGAAACTGGATATTGACACATATCTGGGTGTTTGTGGGCAATGAAATTGTTTTTGTTCGAGGTTGACCAACTGAAGAAAGTCAAATTGAACTGAAGGTTTTTGTCATTACTGGATTGCGGTCAGAGCATATTATTTATGTTATTTTCAAGGCGTTCGAGAATTGGATCCTGAAACGTTATGCTTATTTATTAAAGTGAAAATTCTGGAACAAGTTGGATTTAATCGGGAATTAAAGTGTTTATGTTCTTGATCGTTATCCCTGGTGATTGAAGATGCTTCGGATTAATTAATGGTCATGTGTGTTAGATTCTGTCAAGGTGGTTTTGTGATGAAATTGATCACTTGATGTTGAGTAGTTGAAGATTAAACCTTATCGTATGCCGACGTGTTGGTGAAGTTCTGGAGGGAGCCCAACTTCACGTGTTGGTGAAGTCAGAAGGACTCACGTGATTGGTTGAGATGATCAATTAGGCACGGGGATGCATACATTTCAAAGACCTCAATCTATTTAGTCGGAGAAGCTTACACTAAAGGGGAGATCTGATATGGAAGACGCTGGGTGATTGGTATATTTGTGAAGCTACACGACAGTTTCAGACACGGCTGGTTGTAGGGCAAACAGAAGATCATCAGTTAAGAGGGAGTCTGTTGGTGCATGTTTTGTAACAGATGATCTTTTGTGTTTGTTAGAATTGAGAGCAACGGTCAAAGGGGAGTCTATTGGTGCATTTTGTGACCGTCGCTATGCAATTCTGATCAGCGGATACGATGTACGAAGTTAGGACAACTTCGCCATAGGCGAAGTTAGAACAACTTCGCCATAGGCGAAGTTGTAACAACTTCTGCCATAGGCGAAGTTAGAACAACTTCGCCTTAGGCGAAGTTGTAACAACTTCGCCTACAGGCCCAAGCCCGTGAAGTTGTTTACATATATATATATATGTGTCTTGGGTAGGTTTGAGTATCCAGAAAGTTAGAGAGTTTTGTGTCCAGCTTGTAGGTCCCCCCAGGGCGTCGCCGATCGATACGAGATCCGCACGATGTCTAGGTGTGCGGAATCCTCCTAGACTCGTTTAATGGTGTAGAAGAAGAAGAACACGATTACACACAAACACATACACGAACGGGATAAACAAATCTGCAGATCTTTTATAATAATCAAAACGACGTTACATACCGAACATAAACAGAAACACGTCCGACCCGAGGTGAGCTCTACCTCGGGCCGTCCCACACGACTCTCCCTCTCGGTTTCTCTCTAGCTAATTGAACTGTAACACAAATCTCTCTAACTTTCTGGATACTCAAACCTAAACAAGACACGTATATATATATCGAAACAACTTCGCGGGCTTGGGCTTGGGCCAGGAGGCGAAGTTGTTCTAACTTCGCCTAAGGCAGAAGTTGTTACAACTTCGCCTACGGCAGAAGTTGTTACAACTTCGCCTACGGCGAAGTTGTTCTAACTTCTCCTATGGCGAAGTTGTCCTAACTTCGTACTTCGCTTCCGCAGATCAGAATTGCATAGCGACGGTCACAAAATGCACCAACAGAGTTATGAAGATCCAAAGAAAAATGCAACAGCTAATGTTGTTGTTGATGATTTACAAGCTAGCATAGTTTGTGATTTATCACTTAACTGATTACTTTCTTTTCAATTGTGAAGGAACAATCCACAGAAGTCAATGATGTATGGTATATGGATAGTGGATGTTGTCACACCCCAACCTAAGGAAGAAATACAGGGGCGCGAATTGATTGCTCACAGCTCTCAAGGTACTATCATGCAATAATATAAAAGTGACGATATCTATTAAATTTAATCAATTTTTCAAATAAATCAAATTCAAGTATATAATTCATATAAACAAGATAATTCAAACTCTAAATTTAGTGAGTAAAACACCAGTTAAGTGAGATACCATATAATATATATATATATATATATATATAAGAAAACACAAATTGTTCCTGTGATATAACAATTAAGCCGTAGCATATACACAATTCAAACAGATAATAAAGAAAAGGCTAACCGTTTCCATTCGAGTCGGGCATTGGTTACCAAAAAGGAGTTGTCGATGAAACCCTTGTCATGCGACTGGACACCGGCCACTACGACAGTCATATGATCACACTATTATGATGGATCTCTCGAAATACAGTAAAATAAAGCAAGTAAGAAAATAGCAAGTTAGGCATAAACTTATATACACACGAGGATCACAGTTACTAATGCGAATAATAATAAGAAAGATACTTTAATATGCATATGTCCCCAAAAGTTTTAAATAAGTAAAAATAAGGGAATCGAAATTACAATGATGAATTGATGATGATGTGAGAATGATGAACCCCTTCGGGATTTACAGTCAAGGATTCCTAATTAAATAATATAATAAAATGAGTTAATTATAAATTATAAAACACGAATAATGAATTTAGGATTTCGAGATGACTTGTGTTATGTTTAGGATTATAATATTATTGATTGCTCGAATGGATTTATATTGTCATTATTAGTGTAAAAACTGTATGATTATCTATCATTAAATCATAAAAACATTGCCTTAATTATTTACAAAATATCGTCAAACTGAATATAATAATCATAAGATCAAATTTATAAGTAATTAGTTTGAATAATTAAATATGAGTTGAGATAAAATATAATATTAAATGTTTATGAATATATATAAATAAATGAATTATTTTAATGATAATAATACATAACAAATTAAATATAATATGTATCGTATTAAATAAATAGTATAAGTAAATAACTGTTTAAATAATTTTAATATAAAATTTAAATAAATATAGTGCCAATAAACTAATAGGCATTTAAAATAAATAAATATTATGTGATAAGTTATAATATAAATAAATCTTTTACTTTGAATCTTTTAACGACAATTACCAGTGAAAATGTATTTAACCATTATAATACATTTATTATACTTTTTTTAGAAAACAAATAATACATATATAATAAAGATAAAAGTTTGTAAAATGTTCAATGATGAGGAAACGTAAATTAAAAGTTCTAAGGCCCCGTTACCAGTGCCTCACTTTAACGTTGGATTTTATCAGAAACACAGTTCTAAATATCAAAGTTAATTAAAACTTTACGCGGAATATAAAACTTTCATAAATATTACACAATAATTCATAACTTGTCTTAAAACATAACTTGAAACATGTCTTTCAGTTCCAACATTAACAAATAAATCTTCATATGCCAGCTTCTTTATTCATCAGTCGTGTGTCTCCCATCAAGCCAGCTGTCTCAACCTACTCACCTGCGTGCATACTAAAAGTCAACTACACTGAGTGATTTCTAGTTAATCATATAACATACAATAAGTTCACATTCTTGCAAACATGCCCAAAGGGGTGTGCATTATCTATACTTTACTTTTACAGCCTTCCACTCTATAAGGGTCTGGTCCCCAACATCATAGATACTATTAGGGTATGGTCTCTATCCTCACAAATATTATTAGGGTCTGGTCCCTATCCTCACATATATTATTAAGGTCTGGTCCCTATCCTCACAGATATTATTAGGGTCTAGTCCATATCTCACAGATAATATTAAGGTGTGGCCCCTTTGTTTCGTACAACAGTAACATACCTATCTTTACATACCTTCCATAATAACACGTGCAAATTCCGAAGATCGTTCACGTACTATCAAAATACATAAATAACATACATACATACATCAGTCATACATCATATATATCAATCATATCTTTAACTACCACCTGACGGTTCATGCAATATCCGAAGATCGTTCACGCACCGTCAAGCAATCATCATACATAAATCATACTAAGCATACACTTACCACTTAAGGTAAGTGTATTAAATATCACATCGAGTATGCACACAACCCCAAAAACATAACAAGGAAGTGGGGCTATAAACTCACCTGAATGCGGTTACGTTCACCGTTAATAGTTATTCCCTTCTTTAGCTGTGCGTAACTAACTGTATAACGACTTCACGTATCAATTATCTTTCGCTACCCATATTACAGTTCTAGTTAAATTATAACCCTCTACGAACGGGGGCCCGGGGGTAGCGCCCCTGGAAGCGGGGTTTTAGGGGCGGCAGGCCCTAGCGCGGTCCAAGGGGCAGAGCTCCTGGCTGGTGTTAAGCTGGCAAGTCAGTTTGGAAAAATTTTATTTTCATTAACTGTCTTAACACATTTTTCATTAGGATTTCGTGATAATATTTTATTTTTAACCTCTCAATATTTTAGGTATCTTCTTTAAATTAATAAAGTTCAAGGGTTATTTTGTAATTAAATCATACTTTTCTAAGTCCAGGGACTGTTCTGTCATTTATCAAAACTTCTAGTTCGTTACTTTGTTCTTAACAAATTGAGTTCATAACGAATGACCCATTCGTTACTTTATAATGAATTGACTAGTATAACGAACCGGTCATTGTAACGAATTGAACCTTATGACGAACTAGTCCTTATAACGAACTGCACCTTTGACGAATGACCCCTCTGAAAAACTGGTCCTCTCCATAACGAATTAAACCTTCTAATTCGTTACCTTCTTTTAAACGAATGACTATAACGAATTGGGGCTAATTCGTTATCTTTTCCTTTACGAATATGGATACGAACTAAGGCTAGTTCGTTAAGCTTCTTGTAACGAATCGTCTGACGAATTGCTTCTAATTCGTTAACCCCTCGTTGTCGAATTACCTCTAATTCGTTAACTTCCCGTTAACGAATTAGGGTTAGGTCAGAGAATGTCAGAAACATCCTCTGACATTCCCTTCCTCATACCCGCCGCCTTTCCGGTGCCGTCATCGCTGGAAAACCGCGGGTTCGCCGGAAAAACGTATTTTTTGCGTCCCGTTCGATCCAGATCTGAGCTAGGGTGACCCCTAAGCTCATCTTAGGTTCGGTTTATACCCGATTCCACCCGGAGCTCGTCGTTTCGGAACTAGATCTAACGGGTTTGAGCTTATACAATATCATACTATCAATACCTTGGATCGGGATCAGTTTTCCCTGGAGATTTCGGCTAGAGAGAGAGAGAGCTTAGTTTGTGTTTTGTTGGTGTATGGAATATGTGTAGATGAATGAAAAATTGGTAATTAAGGTTTATATAATTATGGATCATGGGCTTCAGCCCATGGTCTTTTCCTACTTTCCTTCATGACCCAAGTCCATAACTCATATCCATTTTAACCAACACTAGCTCGAATCATAATAACTCATATTCTCATTTTATTAACCGAAACTAAAAAACGGAATGTTACAAGTCTTCCCTCCTTAAAGAGGTTTCGTCCCCGAAACCTAACTCTTACATAAACAAGTTCGGGTAAAATTTGTGCATCTCATCCTCGGCATCCCATGTAGTATCTGATCCTTTGCGATGCTTCCATATCACTTTCACTAATGGGATAACTTTACGACGAAGCTGCTTTTCCTTGCAGTCAATTATCTCGATTGGTTGCTCAATGTAGTTCAACTGTTCATCAACCTCAATGTCTATTAATGGCACGTGCGACGTGTAATCAGCTAGACATTTTCTCAGATGAGAAACATGAAAGGTAGAATGAATTCCTTCTAACTCTTCGGGTAAATCTAACTTGTAAGCCACTTCGCCTACTCGATCTAAAATCTTGAATGGTCCAATGTAACTTGGACTCAACTTTCCTCTCTTTCTAAAACGGATAATTCCTTTCCAAGCCCGGACCATGAGCATCACATTGTCACCAACGTTAACCTCAATCGGTCGTCGCCGCTTATCCGCATACGACATTTGTCTGTCTTGAGCAGCTTTCATTCTTGCTTTGATCTGATCGAACTTGGAAGAGGTTTCTTGTAAAACCTCTAGACTTCCCAGCTCCTTTTGACCAATCTCCCCCAACATACGGGAGTTCTACAACGTCTTCCATACAGCATCTCGAACGGTGGCATACCAATACTTGAATGGTAGTTGTTGTTATAAGAGAACTACGCCAGATGCAGATGATTATGCCAGCTTCCTCCAAAGTCTAAAACACAAGAACGTAGCATATCGTCAAGGGTTTGGATCGTCCTTTCGGACTGTCCATCTGTTTGAGGGTGATACGCCGTACTTATGTTCAATCTTGTTCCCATAGCTTCATGGAACTTCTTCCAAAACCTTGAAGTAAACCGAGTATCTCTATCAGACACGATAGATATCGGTACTCCATGCTTAGATACAACCTCTTTAATGAACAAACTT
Source organism: Bidens hawaiensis (assembly GCF_021521415.1). Taxonomy (NCBI): domain Eukaryota; kingdom Viridiplantae; phylum Streptophyta; class Magnoliopsida; order Asterales; family Asteraceae; genus Bidens; species Bidens hawaiensis. The sequence goes on along the minus strand of NW_027495724.1, from coordinate 43,934 downwards.
GCTAACGTTTCTGACGAGATGACTTCTCGTATAGGCAGAAAGTGAGCACTCTTGGTCAAAAGATCCACAATCACCCAGATGGTATCATGATGCTTAGATGTACGAGGTAACTTAGTTATGAAATCCATGGTGATGTGTTCCCATTTCCATTCTGGTACCTCCAAGGGTTTCATCTTTCCATAAGGCTTCTGATGCTCTGCCTTGACTTATAGGAAAGTTAAGCACCAACTAACGTAATCTACCACATCATTCTTCATTCCTGGCTACCAATAGTCTCTCTTCAAATCCTGGTACATCTTCGTAGTTCCTGGATGAATCGAGTATCTCGACTTATGAGCTTCATCTAAAATTCGACCTCAGAGGTCTCCATGGCGTGGAATCCATATACGGTCAAACCTAGTCTTAACACCATGCGTGTTTTCCATCAACTCGTCTTGCTGCCCAAAAATTATTTCTTTCTTCACTAGCCCTTCATCTACCAGCACTTCTGACTGCAATTTGATGATTTGTTCAAAAAGACTTGTGTTCATAATCAACTAGTATGACTTCACTGTTGCAATAACTTCCTCATTCTTACGGCTTAGCGCATCGGCGACCACATTAGCTTTACCCCGGTAGTACTTAATGTCGCAGACGTATTCCTTTATCAATTCTAACCACCTCCTCTGTCTCATGTCCAGTTCCTTCTGCTCAAAGAAATATTTCAAACTCTTATGATCTGTGTAAACGGTACACTTAGTACCATACAGATAATGTCTCCATATCTTAAGAGCATGCACTACTTCTACGAGCTCTAAATCACGTGTCGGATAAGTACTCTCATGGACTTTCAACTGTCTAGACGCGTATGCTATCACTTTCCCTCATTGCATTAGCACATAACCTAACCCACGATACGAAGCATCAGTATAAACAACCAGATCCACTTCACCGTCGGCTAAAGCAAGGATTGGAGCTTACGTGAGTATTCTCTTTAATTCATCAAAAGCTTCTTCTTGAAACTTATCCCAACTGAATACTATTGGCTTTCGGGTCATACCGGTCGACGGTGCGGCTATCTTGGAGAAACCTTCGATGAATCTCTAATAGTAGCCAGCTAACCCTAAGAAGCTTCGTATATCAGTCGGATTCTGCGGAGTCTTTCAATTCGTTATCGCCTCAATCTTAGCTGGGTCCACTGAAATCCCTTCAGGATTAATCAAGAGAGCTAAAAATTGCATTTCTCGCAACCATAATGCGCATTTCGAAAACTTAGCATACAACTTCTCTTTCTTCAGAGTCTCCAATACCTCTTTCAGATGCTCGACATGATCGGACTCGATTTTCGAATAAATCAATGTATCATCGATGAACACGATAACTGACTTATCCAACATCGGCTGACACACCTTATTCATCATGTCCATAAATATTGCAGGATCATTTGTTAGACCTAATAACAATACGAGGAACTCGTAATGTCCATACCGCGTCCGAAATGCTGTCTTAGGCATGTCTGCCTCTTTCACTTTCAACTGATGATAGCCTGATCTGAGATCTATTCGTGAGAACCAACTTGAACCTTGCAGTTGGTCAACCAGATCATCAATCCTTGGCAAAGGATATCTATTCTTTACCGTAAGCTTATTCAACTAGTGATAGTCTATGCACATTCTCATACTTCCATCCTTCTTTTTAAAAAACAACACTGGTGCACCCCTTGGGGAAACACTTGGCCTTATGAAACCTTTGTTGAGGATTTCTTGCAGTTGGGACATAAATTCTTTTATCTCGGACGACACTAAATGGTAAGGTGCTTTCGCGACGGGCTGGGCTCCTGGTTTTAAATCTATCTGGAATTCTATCTCTCGCTCTGGTGGCAACCCCGGAAGATCCTCAGGGAATACTTCTGGGTTGTCGCGCACAATAAGAACATCTTTCATCTCTTTCGTCTCGGCTGTAGCGTTGACAACATACGCCAGGTAAGCACCACACCCTCATCTTAATAACCCTTCGGCTTTTATCATCGAAATGACGTTAAGTCCTGAACTTTCCTTATCGCCGTAAACTGTCACCGCACTACCATATGAGGACTTTAGCTTTAATATCCTACTCTTACACACTATCTGAGCTTCATATTCAGAAAACCAGTCCATTCCCAAAACTACATCGAACCCTCCAGGTTATAACATACAAAGTAACAGGGAACTCATGTCCCTCTAACTTTATCTTACAGAGCTTAACCATTTTCCTTATTTTAACAGAAGTGTCACTAGTGGTTTCTACTATAAAGGTTTCAGACACTTGGAAACACTCCATTCAGCTAGTTTACTAAATGGTGTAGTTACGAAACTTCTATTCGCACCCAAATCAAATAATATTGTAGCAGAAATACCGTTTACTAAGATTGTACCCGTCACAACATCAGGAATCTGCCTAGCTTGTTCCTGGGTCAGCATGTAGGCTCTAGTCCTCGGCCTTGCTTGATTGGCATCCTTCTTTCCGCTTTTTCCAGTCTCACCCTCGGTGCACTCCCTTGCCATATGGCCTGTCTTGCCACATTTGTAACATGTTGGCTTTCTACTGCACTCCTTGGCGTAATGCCCTACCTTCCCACACTTATAGCGCACATTAGACCCTAGTCTACACTCTCCACCATGAGCCTTCCTGCATTTGTGAAAAACATCAAAACTCCTACCTCACTTGCACTCACCACCGTGCATCTATCCACAGGTCTTACACGACCTCTTCTCCCAAACTCTCGGCTGTTTGTTCTTGGGGTTCCACAACTGAGTACCAGCTCGTTTAGCAGGAGCCACCCACTTCTTTTCTTTCTTCTCTTCCGCCACCACATCATCTGTCGATAAATCATCGTACACCATTTCTGCCAGCCCTACAGCAGAATCAAAAGTGCCCGGTCTACCAGCCTTGAGCAAGAAGCGAACATTCTGCGGTAGTCCCCGAAGATAACACTTGATCCGCTTGGCCTCAGTATTCACCAAGTCCGGCACCAACCTTGACATACGGTTGAATTCAGTGGTGTATTCGCGGTGTGTCATCTTACCCGCCTTCAAACTCAAGAATTTCATTTCAACCCTTTCAACCTCTGCATCCGCATAAAACTTCTTCATCACTAATTCTTTCAGATCATCCCACCTCATAGCTTTGATCTCCTCCTGAGTCTTCCTCTGCTTAACAGATTCCCACCAGTACATGGCTTCATCATCAAAAGATTGAGTAGCGTAACCCATGGTTTGGTCGGGACGGCATTCGCTAATTCGGATAACCTTGTCCATCGTGGTTATCCACTGGAGAGTAGCGATGGGGTCACCTAGGCCAGTTAGCTTAGGTGGGTCACAGCCTTTAAATGACTTGTAGTTGCACCCACCTCGGACTCTCCTCCTATCATCCACCTTCACCGACTTAACCACACTAGAGGCCTCCTTCTCTCCTTCATCATCCTTCATACTCTTTTCCCCAGACTTCTCTTCAGTCTTTGCATGACTTCCATTGGACTTTTTAGGATTCCAATTCTTCGTAGCAGCTGCTACCCGCCTGAGCAATAGCAGCTTGAACAGTAGGGTCAAGTTGATACCCTTCGTTGTTACTCGGATCTCCACCAGCTGTACTTCCTTCTCCCTCAACGTTGGTAGCTTATTCTACAGACGGTTCTCAGACAACGTGTGGCCTACCACGACGTCCCGTACGTCCTCCTCTTCCAACAGTTTTCTTAGCTCCAGCCATCGTATTCTATAAGGAAACACAAATGTCATCACTTAAGGAACCATTTAGTAAAGGACAGTAAGGCTAACAGGTTATAACAGTGGCCAGCTGTGATGAGCTGCTCACGTTACTTTCCGTGTCCTATACACTTCCTCTTATGAGTCTATTTGTGCTAATTCTATTCTTAAACAGTTAAACAATCAAACAGTTCATATCATCGTATACTCCTATCCCTAGCAATTAAGCTAACATTCATACATTATTCTACTTTACATGTGAAATTAATCATATAATTTACCTTCACATAGCTTCCTTGAGTGACACATGGCATTCTTGACCTGACATCTTCTTTCTTTTCTTACTTTACACTCATTCTCTAGTTCGAGTCTAAGTATGTAGGATGCTTAAATCTCTCGAACTTTGCTCTGATACCAACTTGTAAGTCCCGTTACCAGTACCTCACTTTAACGTTGGATTTACTCATAAACACAGTTCTAAATATCAGAGTTAATTAAAACTTTACGCGGAATATAAAACTTTCATAAATATTACACAATAATTCATAACTTGTCTTAAAACATAACTTCAAACATGTGTTTAAGTTCAAACATTAACAACTAAATCTTCATATGCCAGCTTCTTTATTCATCTGCCATGTGTCTTCTATGAAGCAAGCTGTCTCAACCTACTCACCTGTGTGCATACTAAAAGTCAGCTACGCTGATTGAGTTCTAGTTAATCATACAACATACAATCAGTTCATATCCTTGCACACATGCCCGAAGGGGTGTACATTATTCATACTTTACTTTTACATGAATATCTATCCATACTATTTAAAGAGCCTTCCGCTCTATAACCTCACAGATATTATAAGGCTCTCGTCCCCAATATCACAGATATTATTAGGGTCTGGTCCCTATCCTTTCAGATATTATTAGGGTCTGTTCCCTATCCTCACAGATATTATTATTAGGGTCTGGTCCCTATCCGCATATATATTATTAGGGTCTAGTCCCTTTTGTTTCGTACAACTGTAACATACTTGTCTTTACCTACCTTCCTTAATAACATATGCAATATCCGAAGATCGTTCACGTACTATCAACATACATACATAACATACATACATACATCATTCATACATCATATATATCAATCATATCTTTAACTACCACCTGAAGGTTCATGCAATATCCGAAGATCGTTCACGCACCGTTAAGCAATCATCATACATAAATCATACTAAGCATACACTTACCACTTAAGGTAAGTGTATTAACTATCACATCGAGTTTGTAGACAGCCCCAAAAACATAACAATGAAGTGGGGCTAGAAACTCAGCTGAACGCGGTAACGTTCACCGTTAATAGTTATTCCCTTCTTTAGCTATGCGCGACTAACTGTATAACAATTTCACGTATCAATTATCTATTGCTACCCATATCACATTTCTAGTTAAATTTTAACCCTCTACAATGGGGGCCGGGGGCAGGGCCCCTTGCAGCGGGGTTCTAGGGGCGGCAGCCCCTAGCGGGGTCTAAGGAGAATATCCTGGCTAGGGTTAAGCTGCCAAGTCAGCTTGGAAAGATTTTATTTTCATTAACTGTCTTAACACATTTTCCATTAGGATTTCGTGATAATATTTTATTGTTAATCTCTCAATCCTTTAAGGTATCTTCTATAAATTAATAAAGTTTAAGGGTTATTTTGTAATTAAATCATGCTTTTCTAAGTCCAGGGACTGTTATGTCATTTATCAAAACTTCTAGTTCGTTACTTGGTTCTTAACAAATTGAGTTCATAATGAATGACCCATTCGTTACTTTATAACGAATACACTAGTATAACGAAACGGTCATTGTAACGAATTGAACATTATAATGAACTGGTCCTTATAACGAACTGGACCTTTGACGAATGACTCCTCTGATGAACTGGTCATATCCGTAACGAATTGAACCTTCTAATTCGTTATCTTCTTTTAACGAATGACTATAATGAATTAGAGCTAATTTATTATCTTTTCCTCTAATTCGTTAGAGGGTCCAGTTCGTTACCATGACCAGTCTGTTAAGAGAAATGTAACGAATTAGAAGTTTAACAGAATGACAGAATGGTCCCTGGACTTAGAAAGGCCCTTGGACTTTAAGTAGCAAATTATTTAATGGTTCAAAATCCTAATGAAAATAAATTTTTTCCAAGCTGACCTGGCAGCTTAACCCCAGCCAGGGGCTCTGCCCATTGGACCCCGCTAGGGGCTGCCGCCCCTAGAACCCCGCTGCCAGGGGCGCTGCCCCCAGACCCCATTCGTTGAGGGTAATAATTAAAGTAGAAAGACGATATGTGTAGTGACAATTTATTGATACGTATAATTATTATACAGTTAGTCGTGCACAGCTCAAGAAGGGAATAACCGTAAACGGTGAACGCAACCGCATTGAGGTGAGTTTCTAGCCCACTTCCTTGTTATGTTTTCGGGGCTGTGTGCATACTCGATGTGATAAACAATACACTTACCTTAGGTGGTAAGTGTATGCCTTGTATGATTTATGTATGACGATTGCTTGACGGTGCGTGAACGATCTTCGGATATTGCATGTGCCGTCAAGTGTTAGTTAAAGATATGATTGGTATGCATGATGTATGAATGACGTATGTATAAATATGTATGATGAATGAACAATATATGTATGAAATGTTGATGGTACGTGAACGCTCTTCGGAGATTGCACATATCGTCAAGGAAAGTATGTTAATGACAGGTATGTTATAGTAGCGCGAATGTAGGGAACCGACCCTAATAATGTCGGCGTATGAAGGGAACCGACCCTAATAGTATCTGCGAATGTAGGGAACCGACCCTAATAATATCGGCGAAGGTTATAGGGCGGAATGCTCTTTAAAACGTATATGTATGAATGATAGTATGTAAGTAAGTATGAAAGAAAGAATGAAAGTACGTATGTAAGTAAGTGTGTAAAAAGATATGAAGGTATTGTATTGTCGTGATGTTTGAAATGCTATGGTTTATGTTATATTTTTGAAAGACACGTTATGGATGTTGTAATGAATTGTTGACTTTTATATTATTCCGCGAAAGTTTTTATTAACTCTGATATTTAGAACCGCGTTTATGAGTAAATCCAACACTAAAGTAGGGCTACCGGTAACGGGGCCTTACAAGTTGGTATCAAAGCAAAGTACGAGAGATTTATGCATCCTACATGCTTAGACTCGAACAGAGAATGGGATTAAAGTAAGAAAAGAAAGAAGATTCCAGTACGAGAATGCCATGTGTCACTCAAGCAAGCTAAGTACAGGTAAAGTATGTGATTAAATTCACATGTAAAGTAGAATAATGAATAATTGTTTGCGTAGTAGCTAAATAAAGAATGTATGAATGATAGCTTAATTGCTAGGGATAGGGTACGTTATGATATGAACTGTTTGATTGTCTAACTGTTAGAAATAGAACTAGCACAAATAGACTCATAAGAGGAAGTGTATAGGACCCGGAATGTAACGTGATCAGCTAATCACAGCTGGCCACTGTTATTACCTGTTACCCTTACTATCCTTGTACTAAATGGTTCCTTAAGTGATGACGTTTATGTTTCCTTATAGAATACGAATGGCTGGAGCTAAGAAAGCCGCTGGAAAAGGAGGGTGTACAGGACGTCGTGGTAGGCCACGTGTTGCACGAGAGCCGTCAGTAGAGGCCGCTACTAACAATGAAGGCGAAGGAAGTGCAGCCGGTGGAAATCCGAGTAACAACGAAGGGTATCAACTTGATCCTGTTGTTCAAGCTGCCATTGCTCAAGCGGTAGCAGCTGCTGCGAAGAACTGGAATGCTGAAGGGTCTGCTGGAGGCCGTGAAAGAACCGCTGAAAGGGCGGAAGGAGATGGTAAGAAGAATGATGAAGGAGAGGGGGAAGAATCAAGCGTGGTTAAGTTAGTGAAGGTTGATCACAAGAAAAGGGGCCGAGTGGGTGCAACTATAAGTCTTTCAAAGGATGTGATCCACCGGAGCTAACCGGCTTGGGAGACGCAATCGATACTCTCCAATGGATAACCGCGATGGACAAAATTAACAGAATTAGCGAATGTCGTCCCGACCAAGCTGTGGGGTATGCTACCCAATTATTCGGTGAGAAGGCGATGTACTGGTGGGAGACAGTTGAGCAAAGGAAGAGTCGAGAAGAGGTCAAGGCCTTGAGATGGGACGATCTGAAGGAGTTAGTGATGAAACGATTATGTGCTGATGCAGAGATAGAAAAGGTTGAGATGAAGTTCTTGAGTCTGAAGGCGGGTAAGATGACGCACCGAGAATACCTCACTGAATTCAACCGTTTGTCAAGGTTGGTTCCAGACATGGTGAACACTGAGGCCAAGCGGATCAAATGCTACCTCAGGGGACTGCCACAGAATGTTCGTGTCTTGGTCAAGGCTGGTAGACCAGGTACTTTTGATTCTTCTGTGGGGCTCGCGGAAACAGTTTATGAGGACTTGACAGATGAGGCGACTATGGATGAGAAGAAGGAGAAGAAGTGGGTCGCGACTGCCAAACGACCGGGTACTCAGATGTGGAATCCCATGAACAAGCAACCGAGAGTGTGGGAGAAAAGGTCATGTAGGACGTGCGGAAAGATGCACGCTGGAGAGTTCAAGTGGGGCACTGGGTCTAAGATGTGCGGCAAGTGTGGGAAGTCCCATGGTGGGGAGTGTAGATCAGGGTCAAATGCGTGCTACAAATGTGGTAAGATGGGGCACTTTGCTCAAGATTGCTATGCGAAGCCCGCGTGTTATAAGTGCGGACAGACAGGTCACTTGGCGAGGACTTGTACGAGTGGTGAAGCTGGAAAGAGTGAGAAGAAAGATGCTGATCAAGCGAGGCCGAGAACTAGAGCCTACATGCTGACCCAGGAACAAGCTAGGAAGATTCCTGATGTTGTGATGGGTACGTTCTTAGTTAACGGTATTTCTGCTTCAGTATTATTTGATTCGGGTACGAATAGAAGTTTTGTAAACTAGATAGAATGAAAAGTAGCCGAGTGTCTGAAACCTTCATAGTAGAAACCGCTAGTGACACCTTGGTGAAAATAATCAAAATGGTTAAGGATTGTAAGATAGAGTTAGAGGGACATGTGTTCCTTGTTACTTTGTATGTTATGACCTTAGGAGGGTTCGATGTAGTCTTGGGAATGGATAGGTTATCTGAATACGAAGCTCAGATAGTATGTAAGAGTAGAATAATAAAGCTAAAGTCTTTAGATGGTAGTGCGGTGACGGTTTATGGCGATAAGGAAAGTTCAGGGTTTAACGTCATTTCGATGATAAAAGCCGAAGGGTTATTAAGACGAGGGTGTGATGCCTACCTGGCGTATGTCGTCAACGCTACGGCCGAGATAAAAGAAATGAAAGATGTTCCTATAGTGCGTGAGTACCCAGAAGTATTTCCTGAGGATCTTCCGGGGTTGCCACCGGAGCGAGAGAGAGAATTCCAGATAGACTTAGTACCAGGAGCCCAGCCCATCGCGAAAGCGCCTTACCGTCTAGCGCCGTCTGAGATGAGAGAATTGATGTCCCAACTGCAAGAACTCCTCGACAAAGGTTTCATAAGACCAAGTGTTTCTCCTTGAGGCGCGCCTGTGTTGTTCGTGAAGAAGAAAGATGGAAGTATGAGAATGTGCATAGACTATCGCGAGTTGAACAAGCTTACAGTAAAGAATAGATATCCTTTGCCAAGGATTGACGATCTGTTTGACCAACTGCAAGGGTCAAGTTGGTTCTCACGAATAGATCTCAGATCAGGCTATCATCAGTTGAAAGTGAAAGAGGCAGACATCTCAAAATCAGCGTTTCTGATGGGGTATGGACACTACGAGTTCCTCGTAATGTCATTCGGTCAAACGAATGCTCCCGCAACATTTATGGATATGATGAATAGGGTGTGTCGGCCAATGTTTGATAAGTCGGTTATTGTCTTCATGTTGGTGAATTTGTGACCGTCGCTATGCAATTCAGACCAGCGGAGACGCCATAGGTGAAGTTAGAACAACTTCGCCTTAGGCGAAGTTAGAACAACTTCGCTAACGGCGAAGTTAGGACAACTTCACCTTAGGCGAAGTTATCACAACTTCGCCATAGGCGAAGTTATGAACAACTTCGCCTACTGACGCCTACTGACGTTTATATATATATACGTGTGTCTTGTTTAGGTTAGTAATCCAGAAATTAGTGTGTGTTTTGAGCAGTTTGTTTGTTTAGAGAGAGTAAGAGACAAGGAGAGTCGTGTGAGACGACCCGAGGTAGAGCTCACCTCGGGTCAGTCGTGTTTTCTGTTTGGTTACGGTATGTAACGTGTTTTGATTATTATATAAGAATCTGCAGATTTGATTATCCCGTTCTTGTATTTGTTCGTGTATTTGTTCGTGTACGTGTTTGTGTTCTTCATCTTTACACCAATAAACGAGTCTAGGAGGATTCCGCACTCCTAGACCTCGTGCGGATCTCGTATCGATCGGCGACGCCCCGGGAGGGGGACCTACATGTGGTATCAGAGCCTTAGGCTCTTATGCTATGGTTCGAGATCTGCGTTTGGGTGTTTCTGGCACGTTTCTGTGCGTTTCTGGCCGAACAGCGCCGCAGACGAAGTTATTGTTCATCAGGCGAAGTTGCCGTCACTGTTCGTAGGGTTTCAGCGAAGATATAAGGTCTGTCGAAGTTATGAACAGCCGAAGTTGACTTCTCGGCGAAGTTAAAAAAAAAAAGAGTGTTTTGGAGTTTTCGTCTGTATGGCCAGGTGTACACGATTATTGTGAGACCGGAGATGTTGTTCCGTCAACGAGTGAAACTTGTTATCTCTGGGTCTTACGTGTGAACAAATACGTGTCAACTCTGGATGTGGAGTTGAGTTTGTGAATGGGATATTGATTGAAACTGGATATTGACACATATTTGGGTGTTTGTGGGCAATGAAATTGTTGTTGTTCGAGGTTGACCAACTGAAGAAAGTCAAATTGAACTGAAGGTTTTCGTCATTACTGGATTGCGGTCAGAGCATATTATTTATGTTATTTTCAAGGCGTTCGAGAATTGGATCCTGAAACGTGATGCTCATTTATTAGAGTGAAAATTCTGGAACAAGTTGGATTTAATCGGGAATTAAAGTGTTTATGTTCTTGATCGTTATCCCTGGTGATTGAAGATGCTTCAGATTAATTAATGGTCATGTGTTAGATTCGGTCAAGGTGGTTTTGTGATGAAATTGATCACTTGATGTTGAGTAGTTGAAGATTAAACCTTTTCGTATGCCGACGAGTTGGTGAAGTTGTGGAGGAAGCCCAACTTCATGTGTTGGTGAAGTCAGATGGACTCACGTGATTGGTTGAGATGATCTATTGTCACGAGGATGCATGCATTTCAAAGACCTCAATCATTATAGTCGGAGAAGCTTACACTGAAGGGGAGATCTGATATGGAAGACGTTGGGTGATTGGTAGACCTGTGAAGCTACTGGACAGGTTCAGACACGGCTGGTTGTTGAGAAAACAGAAGATCATCAGTTAAGAGGGAGTCTGTTGGTGCATGTTTTGTAACAGATGATCTTTTGTGTTTGTTAGAATTAAGAGCAACGGTCAAAGGGGAGACTGTTGGTGCATTTGTGACCGTCGCTATGCAATTCAGACCAGCGGAGACGCCATAGGTGAAGTTAGAACAACTTCGCCTTAGGCGAAGTTAGAACAACTTCGCTAACGGCGAAGTTAGGACAACTTCACCTTAGGCGAAGTTATCACAACTTCGCCATAGGCGAAGTTATGAACAACTTCGCCTACTGACGCCTACTGAAGTTTATATATATATACGTGTGTCTTGTTTTGGTTAGTAATCCAGAAATTAGTGTGTGTTTTGAGCAGTTTGTTTGTTTAGAGAGAGTAAGAGACAAGGAGAGTCGTGTGAGACGACCCGAGGTAGAGCTCACCTCGGGTCAGTCGTGTTTTCTGTTTGGTTACGGTATGTAACGTGTTTTGATTATTATATAAGAATCTGCAGATTTGATTATCCCGTTCTTGTATTTGTTCATGTATTTGTTCGTGTACGTGTTTGTGTTCTTCATCTTTACACCAATAAACGAGTCTAGGAGGATTCCGCACTCCTAGACCTCGTGCGGATCTCGTATCGATCGGCGACGCCCCGGGAGGGGGACCTACACTTCATCGGCGATATATTGATTTTTTCCAAAAGCGAGTCTGATCATGTTGAGCATCTGCGAGAAGTATTGGAGACTCTGAAGAAAGAGACGTTGTATGCTTAGTTTTCGAAATACGCGTTCTGGTTGCGAGAAGTTCAATTTGTAGGTAACGTGATCAATCCTGAAGGGATTACCGTGGACCCAGCTAAGATTGAGGCGATAACCAATTGGAAGACTCCGCAGAACCCGACTGATATACGAAGCTTCCTAGGGTTAGCTGGCTACTATAGGAGATTCATCGAAGGTTTCTCCAAGATAGCCGCTCCGTTGACCGGCATGACCCGAAATTCGATAGCATTCAGCTGGGGTAAGTTTCAAGAAGAGGCTTTTCAGGAGTTAAAGAAGAGACTCACGCAAGCTCCAATCCTTGTTTTACCCGATGGTGACGAGGATTTGGTTGTTTGTACTGATGCTTCGCATCATGGGTTAGGTTGCGTGTTGATGCAATGAGGAAAGGTGATAGCTTACACGTCTAGACAGTTGTAAATCCATGAGAGTACTTATCCGACGCATGATTTGGAGCTAGCAGCAGTAGTGCATGCTCTCAAGATATGGAGACACTATCTGTATGGTACTAAGTGTACCATTTACACAGATCATAAGAGTTTAAAGTATTTCTTCGAACAGAAAGAGCTGAACATGAGGCAGAGGAGATGGTTAGAACTGATAAAGGATTACGACTGCGACATTAAGTACTATCCTGATAAAGCTAACATGGTCGCTGATGCGCTAAGCCGTAAGAATGAGGAAGTCATTGCAACAGTAAGGTCATATAAGATAATTATGAACTCAAGCTTATTTGAAGAAAATCATCAAGGTGCAGTCAGAAGTGCTGGTAGATGAAGGACTAGTAATGAAAGAAAGGATTTTCGGTCAGCAGGACGAGTTGATGAAAAACACGGATGGTGTTAAGACTAGGTTTGAGCGTATGTGGATTCCACGCCATGGAAATCTCAGAGGTCGAATCTTAGATGAAGCTCATAAGTCAAGGTATTCGATACACCCAGGAACTACGAAGAAGTACCAAGATTTGAAAAGAGACTATTGGTGGCCAGGAATGAAGAATGACGTGGATGATTATGTCAGTAAGTTCTTAACTTGTCTACAAGTCAAGGCAGAGCATCAGAAGCCTTATGGAAAGATGCAACCTTTGGAGATACTAGAAAGGAAATGGGAACACATCACCATGGATTTCATAACTAAGCTACCCCGTACAGCTAAGCATCATGATACCATCTGGGTGATTGTGGACCGTTTGACCAAGAGTGCTCACTTTCTACCTATACGAGAGGCTATCTCGTCCGAAACGTTGGCAAGCTTGTTCATACAAGAGGTTGTGTCAAAGCACGGAGTACCGTTATCGATCGTGTCTGATAGAGATACTCGTTTTACTTTGAGGTTTTGGAAGAAGTTCCATGAAGCTATAGGAACAAGATTGAACATCAGTACGGCGTATCATCCTCAAACAGATGGACAGTCTGAAAGGACGATACAAACCCTTTAGGATATGCTACGAGCTTGTGTTTTGGACTTTGGAGGGAGTTGGGACGACCATCTACATCTGGCAGAGTTCTCCCACAACAACAGCTAACATTCAAGTATTGGTATGCCACCATTCGAGATGTTATATGGAAGACGCTGTAGAACTCCGGTATGTTGGGAGAGAGATTGGTCAAAAGGAGATGGGAAGTTTTGAAGTTGTTCAAGAAACCTCCTCAAAGTTCGATCAGATGAAAGCAAGAATGAAAGCTGCTCAAGACAGATAGAAGTCATATGTCGATCGTGTGGGTGAAGTAGCTTATAAGCTGGATTTACCTAGTGAGTGAGAAGAAATTCATTCAACCTTTCATGTTTCTCATCTAAGGAAGTGTCTAGCTGATGGCACGTCTCACGTGCCATTGATGGACATTGAGGTTGATGAACAACTGAACTACATTGAGCAAACAATCAAGATAGTTGATCGCAAGGAAAAGCAACTCCGACACAAGGTTATACCCCTAGTGAAAGTGATATGGAAGCATCACAAGGGATCGGACGCTACATGGGAAGCTGAGGAAGAGATGCGCAAGTTTTATCCAGAATTGTAACATCCCGTTTTCTGATTTCAGTTAATAAATGAAATATGAGTTGTTATGAGTCGTGCTAGTGTTGGGTAAATGGATATGGGTTATGGAAGAAATAAGGAAAGACCATGGGCTTAAGCCCATGATCAATAATTATATAAACCATTAATCACCCATTTAATTCATTTTACACATACTCCATACACCACAAAATCACACAGTTAAGCTCTCTCTCTCTAGTCTCTCTCTAGCCGAAATCACCAAGGAAACCGATCCCGACTATGATAGTATTTTATTGTATGAGCTTAAAACCGTTAGATATAATCACGAAACGACCAGCCGACACCGTTAAACCGTTTAAGTCACGAGATCCGGGTGGAATCGGGTATACACCGAACCTATGATGAGCTTAGGGGTCACCCTAGCTCAGATCTGGATCGAACAGGACGAAAAACGGTGAAAACGGTGCTGAAACACGTTTTTCCTGCCACCGCCTGGTTTTCCGGCACGGCGGCGCCGGAAAGGCGACTGGGTATTTAAGGATGACAGAGAATGTTTATGACATTCTCTGACAAAACCTAACCCTAGTTCGCTAAGGGTAACTAGCGAATTAGAAGTAATTCTCTAAGCTTATTCGTCTGTGGAAATGTAGCGAATTAGCTTCAGTTCGTTAGGGGAAGAGATAGTGAATTACCCGTGATTCGCTATAGTTAAAAGATAACGAATTAGCCCTGATTCGTTATAGTCATTCGTTAAAGGAGATAACGAATTAGAAGGTCCAGTTCGCTACTTGGACTGGTTCGCTATATGGATTGATTCGTTAGAGGGTCCAGTTCGTTACCATGACCAGTTTGTTAAGAGAAATGTAATGAATTAGAAGTTTAACAGAATGACAGAATGGTAGCAAATTATTTAATGGTTCAAAATCCTAATGGAAAATGTTTTAAGACAGTTAATGAAATTAAAATTTTTCCATGCTGACCTGGCAGCTTAACCCCAGCCAGGGGCTCTGCCCATTGGACCCCGCTAGGGGCAGCCGCCCCTAGAACCCTGCTGCCAGGGGCGCTGCCCCCAGACCCCCGTTCGTTGAGGGTAATAATTAAAGTAGAAAGAAGAAATGTGTAGTGACAGTTTATTGACACGTATAATTATTATACAGTTAGTCGTGCATAGCTCAAGAAGGGAATAAACGTAAACGGTGAACGCAACCGTATTGAGGTGAGTTTCTAGCCCCACTTCCTTGTTAGGTTTTCGGGGCTGTGTGCATACTCGATGTGATAGTCAATACACTTACCTTAGGTGGTAAGTGTATGCCTTGTATGATTTATGTATGACGATTGCTTGATAGTGCGTGAACGATCTTCGGATATTGCATGTGCCATCAAGTGTTAGTTAAAGGTATGATTGGTATGTATGATGTATGAATGACGTATATGATGTATAAACAATATATGTATGAAATGTTGATGGTACGTGAACGCTCTTCGGAGATTTCACATATCGTCAAGGAAAGTATGTAAATGACAAGTATGTTATAGTAGCGCGAATGTAGGGAACCGACCCTAATAGTATCGACTAATGTAGGGAACCGAGCCTAATATTATCGGCGAACGTATGGAACCGACCCTAATAATATAGGCGAAGGTTATAGGGCGAATGCTCTTTAAAACGTATATGTATGAATGAAAGTATTTAAGTAAGTACGAAAGAAAGAATGAAAGTACGTATGTAAGTAAGTGTGTAAGAAGATATTAAGGTATGTACCTCCGGGTGCATATGCTAGTATGTGAATGTTTTGTATGTTGTATGATTAACTAGAAATCACTCAGCGTAGCTGACTTTTAGTATGCACGCAGGCTAATTGATTGAGGCAGTTGGCTTGAAGAAGACAAATGGCAGGATCCGAAGAGGCTGGCATCTAAAGATTGTCGTGATGTTTGAAATGCTATGTTTTATGTTATGTTTTTGAAAGACACGTTATGGATGTTGTAATGAATGGTTGACTTTTATATTATTACGGGAAAGTTTTTATTAACTCTGATATTTAGAACCGCGTTTATGAGTAAATCCAACACTAAAGTAGGGCTACCGGTAACGGGGCCTTACATTGTAATATGATAAACAATTAAATGTATACTTTTTAAATACATAATTACCATATAATCTATAATTTAGGATCTTTAACGAAAATCTAAAGGTAAATATAGATTACACGTTTAGCACATTTATATTAATGTAGACTTTTAAATACATAATTACCATATTATATATGCAAGTAGATCATTGCATCTGATGATGTTTATGGTCCAGTTAGGACATGGTTTTAAGATTGAGCTGTAATTATTATTGTGAAGAAATTAAACTGAATCGTCTGAGTTAGTTGGCTTGGACAGACGAACCAACTGGACAAAAGGGTGATGTTTCGACGGTTTGGGTCATATTTTTATCATGAAATTGTAACATTAAACCAATCCATACCTTTTCTGACGACATTGTAAGAATAAATATAATAAATATTATACATATATATATATATACACACACACACACGTATATAAAAGCTCTTAACGAGATTTTGACAAAAACATAACTTAATGAGGTTGGATTAGAAACAGTAATGTTTATTTTATATTTAATATTGGTTATAATAATTCATCTAAAATATATAAAACAAAACAAACAAAAAAAATATCAAAACTGGGTCGGGGGTTCGAACACGCGACCCTGACCAGTTTCACACCCAAAATCAAATTTGCACCAACGATACACGCCAGTGGCTCAGGTTGTTAAACAATAAGAACAAAATATTAAATATAGACTCCCGATTTTCCCAAAACCTCTAATTAACCAAGAACCCTAGATAATCAAATTGATAAATTCGTCTTGTTTTTGTTAAATCAAGGTTAGGGTTATTTATTTCTGATTATAAACGAATATAGTACCTATACTAATTACCTGGAACGAAGAGGTATTGATAGTCAATTTGATCGAAGCAAAACCGGCGAAACGCAAATTAATATTGTCCATTAGAGACTGATATAAGGCAAATAATTGTAACATCTTAAATTTTCATGTTTAATAAAAGAAAGTCGCGTTTAGTTATTGGGTTTAAATAATTAATTAGTATTAATAAAGTAAATGTCATGGACTTGGATTAATTAAGATGGATTAAAGGGTAATGGGTCTTAGGTCCATGGGCTTCAAGGGATATAAATACCCCTTAAACCATCCTAAAACCCTAAATCTCATTTCCATCTTTCCATAATCTTGACACACTCAAATACACACACATACACCTACAACACATCCGGCCGCGAGCGAGAAAGAGGAGAAACGAGAACAAGAAAACTTTGGTGTTGGTAGATCTTTACTATACGAGTCATATACAAGATTTAGAGTCCATAAACAAGCTAACCAAGGACGAAGAACACATAAAGGTAAGCCTTTTTACCTTTAAAGTTACGTTTTTATAAACGTTTAGCCTTGGAACTTAGAACTAGAATAGATCGGGTATACACGAAATGTAAAGTAGCAAACTTGACGTTAAAACGAACTTAATATACCCACGCCTAGGCACGGTTCGTTTAAAATAAACGTTAGATCTAGTATTGATCGTTTTTGAGATTAAAGGTCCAAACATAGGAATGATCGCGGGCTGGTTAGATCTATATCCAAGAATTTCACATTGAACGGAGATGATTATGGGGGGTTAAGGACGAACAGTGGCTGCAGCTGGGCAACTTCGCCCGCAGCTACGTTCGCTGCTGTTAACTTCGCCACTAATATGTTCGATTCTGATTAACTTCTCTAAACAAGATCGCTGACAGTTAAGTTCGCCAGAATCCAAGTTCGCTCAATGATAAGTTTGCTTAATTTAAGTTCGCTTAAGTTAAGTTCGCTCAAGTTAAGTTCGCTTATGGTAAGTTCGCTTAATTTAAGTTCGCTTAATTTAAGTTCGCTTAACATGTATGTATGCCCGCTCATAAATACAAGGTATCGAATCGGATGCCACCCCTAGAACCCCGCTACCAGGGGAGCTGCCCCCGGACCCCGTTAGTTGTGGGTAAAAATTGAACTAGAAAGACGATATGGGTAGTGATAGTTAATTGGAACGTGTAATTGTTATACATTTAGTCTTGCACAACTCAAGAAAAGGATTACTATAAACGGTGAACGTAACCGCATTCAGGTGAGTTTCTAGCCCCACTTCCTTGTTATGTTTTCGGGGCTGTGTGCATACTTGATGTGATAGTTAATACACTTACCTTAAGTGGTAAGTATATGCCTTGTATGATTTATGTATGATGATTGCTTGACGATGCGTGAACGATCTTCGGATATTGCATGTATCGTTAGGTGGTAGCTAAGGATGTGATTGATATGTATGATGTAAGATAAGATGTATGTATGAATATATATGATGTATGCATAATGTATGTATGATATGTTGATAGTACGTGAACGCTCTTCAGAGATTGCACCTATTGTCAAGAAAAGTATGTAAGAGCAGGTATGGTATGAAGGTATGGAAGAAAGGGAGACCGGACCCTAATAATATCCGAGGATGGAGAGTACCGGACCCTAATAATATTCGAGGATGATGGAAGACCGGACCCTAATATTATCCGAGGATGAAGGGAGACCGGACCCTAATAATATCCGAGGATGGAGGGTACCAGACCCTAATAATATCCGAGGTATGTAGGGTGAAATGCCCTTTATAACGTAAGGATAGCTGTAGATGTGTATGGATGAATGAAGTACAGGTTATTTATGTAATGCGTACCTTCGGGCACGTATATGTGTATGAAAAGTAAGTTATGTGATTAACTAGAACTCACTCAGCGTAGCTGACTTTTAGTATTCACACAGGTGAGTAGGATGCGACAACTGGCTTGAAGGGAGACAAATGGCGGATGAATAAAGAAGCTGGCATATGAAGATTTACTTGTTAAGGTTGAACTAAAAGACATGTTTTAAGCTATGTTTTAAAGACAAGTTATGAATGTTTGTAATAACTGTTGATGTTTTATGTTATTCCGTGAAAGTTTTAAAACTCTGATATTTAGAACTGTGTTTATGAGTAATTCCAACGTCCAAAGTAGGGCAGCAGTAACGGGGCCTTACAATAATGTTGGGGTTAATGTTCGCGAGAGGAAGAAGGTAGTGCAGGTCAGATTAATTGGGTTATTACGAGTTCTTGATCGTCTCTCCATAAATTAATAAAGCTGGTTTAAATAAAACGTTAATTTGTATTCTGCAGATCATAATTTCCTATATAACTTCGTCGGTGGAGTTGTATTAAGCATAGGAAACGATCTAGAGAATAAATTTTTATTTTAGTGCGAAGATTAATGATCAAGAAGCATTAACCCCTGATTGGTGTAAAAGGGTTATGGGTTAATGGGTATTTTGTTTATAATATTATTATATATTGATATATAATATTTACACATTAGCCCCTGAAGTTGAGTGGATACAAAGTAGGTTAAAACTTATGTTTAGGGGTTAAAATCGCCATAACTTGGAAGATATAGATATATATTATATAAATAATTAAGAAATAATATAATAATAATTAGTTCACTCGATAAACGTGAATATTTTAATTGATAAAATTTTTCCGAACATAAAACAGGTCTGGTTACGGATAAAATATATTAGTTTGAAAACCCGAGTTGTTACATTCTCCCCTACTTTAGGGAATTTCGTCCCGAAATTAAATAATACTATAACAACCCCCATTAAATTTTAAGAAAACTAAACAGTTTAAATATGAATTAAAACTAATCATAATACAGAACTTTGACTAGTTAAAGCACGCTACAAATGAAAATCCGATAAGGGCCATTATATATAGGATGTACCAGCGGTTTATCCACCATGTCCTTATCATCTCAACATTTGTACCATTACTCCAAACTACCTTCGGTTCTTGATTATGAGACACAATTGTACGTACCATGATTTCCATGCGAGGACTTTAGTAATTACGTATGCAACCATAATTACTTAGATAGTCGGATAATCCACATAAATCGTCCCATCGTGTGGGTTACAAAACATTTGAAAGACATGATTTTTAGAGAAAACAAAAATCTTAATATGTTTTAGTTATAAATAAGAGACAGTCATTGTATAAGATATTACTTTAAATGAATTGAGTGTTTTGAGTTGTCTTAATAAATTATTAAAATTTTCAAAACATCTTTTGAAAGTGTAGTATTGCAAACAGCTGTCTTTGAAAATATAGATTTTATTGTATAAGCATAATCACTTAAAATTGATAAATTATTAGAATTGAAATCGTTTAAATCCAAAAAGCGAATAAGGATTTGTTATAGTGGATGATTAAAAAGACAAAAACATCTTCTTTTATAAACATAGTTATCATGATTTGGTTTATCAGATTTAAAATAACTTGATTAATTTGATATATAAAAATTTGAATCATTGAAGTTGAAAATAATTTAATTAGGTTGCAAAGTAGGGTTTATTAGAATAAGTTTGGAAATTTTTGAGCTTGATGAACATGATTGAGTCAAGACTACACATGGCGTTGGTGATTAGGATTTTCACCATTTAAGCAAGTACAGATAGTGTGTGTGTAGGGTTAAGCAATCGACAAAGCATGGATTGAACTTGTAGAAGGCTGATATAATGCTAAATATTTATGTTTCCAGTGTATATTTTATTTAATATTTTTATAATTTATGTTGGTTTTTAGTCGAGATTTGTATACTACTAACATTATTATGTTTTGTAGGTTCCGGGAGTTGATCGTGGTCCAAAATGGCGAAAAACGAGTCAAAATAGCCAAAACGAGAAGGCGGAACGCATCCGGAAATGAACCGGAAGGAAAACCGGTCAGACCGCCCCCCTATTATTACACTCCGCGCCCCGCGGCTATGAGGGAATTCATTGTCGCGGGTGGCACCAGAAGAATTTGAAGTTTCTTGTAACATATTTTCGAGTCTTGTGGTGATTTTGAAAGCACGAGAACAACCAGTGAAGAGTTAGACGTTCGTGTTTGAAGATTACGGTTTTTATCATCTCTGATTTCCTGTTCTTTATATTTCACCATGATTTCGGTTTTATTTGTTTTTTTATTTAGATTACACGATGCTAGGCTAAACTTCATAAACTACCTAGGTCGTGATGAACCTTTCTTCGGTTTGATTTTAATTGGGATTTGTTTCGTTATGGATTTTTATGTTCTAAGTAAAGTGTTGAGTTTGAATTCATTGATGCGTATGATTGCATGGTTTTATTTACTTGGATTTATTGTTTCACATTACCTTTAGTGATTGTTTCATATGATAGGGTTTTGTTAGGTCATTTACTGTGTGTTCTTGACTAGTTTATGATTGATATGCATTAAGTTTATAGAAACAATAAAACTAATTAAATTGATAAAAGTGAGCTGCTAGCATAGAAAGTTGTAAGGTGATAGGTTATTGATAAATCTTTGTTGGTCAGGATTGCTAGATGTAGTTCTTGTAAGGAGTCCGTCTAGGTTTGATCGTCAACTTAGTCTGTTAAGTCAATTGAGTCTACTTAGCTATCTTTGATTTCCGCGCTGTAAGGTAGGATTTTTCATAAAGATACTTAGACATAAATTATTAAATAACCATAAGGAAGTTTAATTCATAAAACTGGTGTGTCTTAAAACTTGTTAGAAATCCATATGTGTCTTCTTGAAGGTCAAGGGTCCTGTTCGGGTTTTATGTCAAGGGTTTATTTTACGATCCCAGTTCCGTAACATAAGTTTCTCATTTAATTGATTGCCGTAACTTAGGGGATTCTAACCTAGGTAGTTATCTTTATCATCTGAATTAATCTAAGTGTTTTTAATAGTTTCTTAATATTTTATTCAATGTGGGTTTTAAGGTAATTATTAGAATATTTATTAGGTTTAAGTAATCATGATGTTATATTATTATTTAATTAAATTAGGGTTTAGTTTTATAGTTTATCAGTATTTAGTTTAAAACTCGCCTCAAATATTATTATTAAATAATCGTGTCTTGTAGTTGAGTCTTGTTTGCTAGTTTCGTAATTTAAAGAGTCTCGTGGGTTCGATATCCGAACTTACTTAGCTGTACTAGAGTCGACCGGTACACTTGTTGGTTAGTAATTTAAGTTAAATTTAAGAGTCTAGAATTATTACTTAGTGTCTAGATTAGCTTATTTTTAGTTAATAGTTATTTGACTACTTTTATCACATCAAGTTTTTGGCGTCCCTGCCGGGGACTCTTGGCGATTGCGTTATTAGCTCTGATTGGACTTACTTGCTATATACGTGCTATTGTGTTTTTGCTTTTGAGTTTTTAGGGTTTTAGTTAATTAGATTTTTACGTGTTTATTTATTTTTTTTTCTTTGAGTCGTAGATGTCTAATTGTCCGTGTCTTCTTCTTGTTTAGATTCTTGTAATTATGTGTGAATTTTGTAATGTACCTCACTTTACCATTAAATGTCCATACTATAGTAACCTTAATTGTGATACGTGTGGTGATCCTCATTTACCCTATGATTGTCCATACAAGGGTTCTACCTTTATTTGTTATAGATGCGGTGGTTTTCATATGACTCGTTCATGTCAATATAATCGTACTAACCCCTATGTGCAGCAACAGTCCTATCTTTCATAGGGGTCAACGTCAAATTTTTATAACGATCCGAATCGGGGATATCAATACAAACAAGGGCAAGATTAAGGTCAACAATTCGAGAGCAACTCTAACATGGGTGTTGAGGCGTATTTGAATAAGATCGAGGAATTATTGACCCGACCATTAAAGAAGGAGGCCCAATACTAACGAACATTAGCTGAACATGATGCTATACTAAGAACTCAACTATCTGTTTTTGCAGGTCTCCGGGATGCAGTTAAAGAAATCTCCGGAATACTAACAAAGGTGGAAGAAGGGTCAAAGCAGATCTCCCAATGCCTGTATGTTGGTGCATGTTTTGTAACAGATGATCTTTTGTGTTTGTTAGAATTGAAAGCAACGGTCAAAGGGGAGTCTGTTGGTGCATTTTGTGACCGTCGCTATGCAATTCTGATCAGCGGAAACGAAGTACGAAGTTAGGACAACTTCGCCATAGGCGAAGTTAGAACAACTTCGCCGTAGGCGAAGTTGTAACAACTTCTGCCGTAGGCGAAGTTGTAATAACTTCTGCCATAGGCGAAGTTAGAACAACTTCGCCTACAGGCCCAAGCCCAAGCCCGCTAAGTTGTTTCGATATATATATACGTGTCTTGTTTAGGTTTGAGTATCCAGAAAGTTAGAGAGTTTTGTGTCCAGTTCAAGTAGCTGGAGAGAAACCGAGAGGGAGAGTCGTGTGGGACGGCCCGAGGGAGAGCTCACCTCGGGTCGGACGTGTGTCTGTTTATGTTCGGTATGTAACGTGGTTTTGATTATTATAAAAGATCAGCAGATTGCTTTATCCCGTTCGTGTGTTTGTTCGTGTATGTGTTTGTGTGTAATCGTGTTCTTCGTCTTCTACACCATTAAACGAGTCTAGGAGGATTCCGCACTCCTAGACATCGTGCGGATCTCGTATCGATCGGCGACGCCCCGGGGGGACCTACACTGTACGAGTTAGATAGCGAATTTATTCGAGAAACCGAAGAGGAGAGTGTGCAGTTGGAGGAACAACCGACACCTGGTTATAAGTATGATGCGGAAGGAAACTATTTGGGATACATGAATCGGTTGGGCGAGTTGTTCCCGATGTTTCCATAAGAAGGGAAATAGCTAATCATGGAGTATATAGATGATTTAGAGGAGACCATTCCATATACGGAGACACGGGTGGCTGATAAAGTCCCACCTCATGCCACACAGGTACGCGTTTTTAATTTTGCACATTGTTACAGTGACTCCAATGATGAAATAGAATAAGAAGAAGAGCAAGCTTCGTATTTTAAGTCATATGTGGTGAAACCCGTGATCGAGGAAGAGATATAATTGGGATAGTCACTCGAGCTAATGTTTGGTGTTGAGGATATGGTTAAGGTTGATAGTGAGCTTAACAAGGAAGATGAACTTCTGAATCTGGTGTTGGATGGACTGTCGGATTATGACAGGAGAGACACATTGGACGTTAACGAGGATGTTGCGTTTTTCGAGGCCCTACTTGTAGAGGACGTTTTAGATGATGATGTGGTGTTAGAGGATGCATACCCCTGCTGGCCCATAGGATGTGTTTTGAATGTTAAACCGGAATCAGCACCACGGGAGAAGGTCGATGATGAGAAATTACCTGAAAACCGAACTTGCGTGCATTTTAGGAGATGGACTACAGGAATGAAAAAGCCTATGTCAAACACGACCAGTCTTCTCGATACTTACAACGCATTCGGCTCTTTCCAGGTAAGTTTAAATATAGTTGGTCTGACCCGTTACTGATTTTTAATTCTAATTTAATATTTTGCGGTTCCATCAATGATATATTTCTGTTTGATAAATTACGGGTGTAACTAAACGGGTTAGATAGGGTCCAGGTAAAGGAGAAACCTCCTGATTAAGTTCATGTGTGTAGAGGTTTCACGAGTTTTGTACAAGTCATCAAGTCACTAACGTAGTTTTTTTTTTCTGTAGTTCCTTTGTTTTTGTCTTTTAAATTTTGCTAGTTTGTAGTAAGATTGAGCTAGAGAGAAGATCCCCAAGGAAGAATCTAACGTAAAAGACAAGTGTGGGGATAGAGCAGCTAAGCCGCATACTTTATATTATTATTTGCTGCTAATTATTCTTATTGTTTTATATATTTGTCGGTTGGCGAAGTACTTTAAATGCATAATATCTATCAGCTTGATAAGATATATTATTAGATATTGTTGAATTTTTTTCACTTACGTTCGTGTGTGAGAAGGAGCTACAGTTTTGCAGAGCACGTTCGTCATTGGAGGGTATTCATGGAAGAGGACTTTGGCATCATATTTCATGCGCATATTACCAGCTAAGTCTTTTCCATTATCTAGCTTATTTACTTTTTATTATTATTATTTTTTTGTAGTCCAACTTTATTTTTTATTTTAAGTCGTCATTAACTTTGCATTGAGGACATTGCAAAATTTAAATGCGGGGATAGGATATTTGAGTCCTAGTTTAAATTTAACTAAAAAAAATTAAAAAGAAAAAAAAGAGAGAAAAGAATTTTGAAAAATGTCCGTTGAATCTTGTTTTTTTGTTTTTTTTTTTTTTTGCGTGAAAGTGGAAGATGATGATGCTTATCGAAAATTTCTTTTTCAAACTACTAATAATATGAGATAATATAAAAGAAAACACACTAAACTTGGGATTTGTCGGTAAGCTAAGCCTTGAGAATGAAAGGGCAATTTGATAAATTGGGTAAACGGAAATCTTTTGTGGGTAAAACGTTTTGTCCGTGGAAGATAAGTAATGAATGGTCGGGCCATACTCAAGCCTCAATTCTTGGTATGAAATGTGAATGTTAAAAATATTATGAATTTTAAATTTGAATACGTTATCATATGATACGTGGGTAGGTTTAACGTTAGAGTATGTCGTGTGGCCTGTGATATAAATCATAAGCTGCTTAGTTTTAGTGTTTTACACTTCATTGGCGTATGGTTTTATAACCTTAATTATTGTACTGATGGGATGCTTCGGGTCCGGAGACCATGGGTCTGTATGCAATCTATTCATCTGGGTATTCACAATTCATAAGTGGGGCTGTGGATATTTAAATAAAGCTAAAAAGAGCAAACCCTTATAAGTCAATAAACATGATCACTACGTAAAAAAAAGTACAAATACAAAACTGACTTGATCATCCACGATGTTAGCCATGTGGGGTCCCCTTGCTCGCGTCTCATTACCATTAAGAAACGAACCACAAGGGACAAGCTACATGTAATCCCTAAAGATGAAATTTTGCATACTCACCTATGATGATAGTTCGGGGTATTGCTTGATAACGGGGGCATGTCATATTGTGAGGAACACTAGCTATTAATAAAGTGTTCCTTAATCATATCAAATGTCTGCTTTGTAGACTTTGATGCTTAAGCTTAGGTGGATATACAATACCCTTGATCGTCTTAACTATTCAATAAAAAAATAGAGAAACAAAAGTTTTAAATCTGCTAATTTTGAGGTTTAAGTCATGTTGGGGTGGTCTGCTCTGGTGAAAGCTGAAAATAAGCGGGTCTTAAATGAGTAAACCACTGAGTAATATTATTGTCGGATCTTATTTGTCCCGGTAAAGATTAAGGCATGGGTTTAAGTGGACAACAATATCGGTGATCGCGGCTGTTGCGTTTTTCTGAGTTTTAAATTAACCTATATGTTATTAAGACTGTATTTCCCGATTCTGATCCAACTGTATCAAACTTTTTCAGGGACGAAAAAAAGATTAAGTGTGGGGATATTCGATATAATGCTAAATATTTATGTTTCCTGTGTATAATTTATTTAATATTTTAATAATTTATGTTCGTTCTTAGTTGAGATTTGTATACTACTAACATTATAATGTATTGTAGGTTCCGGGAGTTGATCATGGTCGAAAAGGGCGAAAAACGAGTCAAAATAACAAAAACGAGAAGCCGGAACGCATTAGGAAATGAACTAGAAGGAAAACGGGTCTGACCAGCCCCCCTATTATTACACGCCGCACCGCACGGCCATGAGGGCATTCATGGTCGCGGCTGGCGGCCACCACCAGACTATAGAAAGTTTTCACGTTTTTGTTAGGTTTTGGCCCTGTTTTCATTATTTAAACATCCCTTACTTTAACCTGAACATAACCTGCTGCCACCAGACGAATTTGGAGTTTCTTTAAACATATTTTCGAGTCTTGTGGTGATTTTGTAGGCACGAGAACAACCGGTGAAGAGTTAGACGTTCGCGATTGAAGATTACGGGTTTTTATCATCTCTGATTTCCCGTTCTATATATTTTCACCATGTTTTCGGTTTTATTTGTTTTTTTATTTAGATTACACGATGCTAGGCTAAACTTCATAAAATACCTAGGTCGTGATGAACCTTTGTTCGGTTTGATTTTAATTAGGATTTGTTTCGTTATGAGTTTGAATTAATTGATGCGTATGATAGCTTGGTTTTATTTACTTGGATTTATTGTTTCACATTGCCCTTGGTGATTGTTTCATAGGATAGGGTTTTGTTAGGTCATTTACTGTGTGTTCTTGACTACTTTATGATTGATATGCATTAAATTCATAGAAACAATAAAACTAATTAAATTGATAAAAGTAAGCTGCTAGCCTAGAAAGCTGTAAGGTGATAGGTTATTGATAGATCTTTGTTGGTCAGGATTGCTAGATTTAGTTCTTCGTAAGGAGTCCGTCTAGGTTTGATCGTTAACTTAGTCAATTAAGTTAATTGAGTCTACTTAGCTATCTTTGATTTCCGTGCTGTAAGGTAGGATTTCATCATAAAGATACTTAGACATAAGTTATTAAATAATCGTAAGGAAGTTTAATTCATAAAACTGGTGTCTCGTAAAACTTGTTAGAAATCCATAGGTGTCTTCTTAAAGGTCAAGGGTCCTGCTCGGGTTTTCTGTTGAGGGTTTGTTTTACGATCTCAGTTGCATAACTTAAGTTTCCCACTTAATTTATGGTCGTAACTTAGGGGATTCTAGCCTAGGTAGTTATCTTTATCATCTGAATTAATCTAAGTGTTTTAAATAATTTCTTAATATTTTATTCAATGTGGGTTTTAAGGTCATTATTAGAATTTTTATTAGGTTTAAGTAATCATGATGTTTATTATTATTTAATTAAATTAGGGTTTAGTTTATAGTTTATTAGTATTTAGTTTAAAACTCCCTTCAAATATTATTATTAAATAATCGTGTCTTGTAGTTGAGTCTTGTTTGCTACTTTCGTAATTTAAAGAGTCTCGTTGGTTCGATATCCGGAATTACTTAGTTGTACTAGAGTCGACCGGTACACTTTCCGGTTAGTAGTTTAAGTTAAGTTTAAGAGTCTAGAATTATTACTTAGTGTCTAGATTAGCTTATTTTTAGTTAATAATTATTTGACTACTTTTAGAACATCAAAGGCAAAGACCGTTGTGAGACGGCTTGGGCACTAAGAGGTGTATGGAAAGTGTTAACGGGGGTGGTCGATGCGTACATCGGATGCAAGAGCAATAAGAGCATTGAATTGAATGATGATAGTTGTAGGCGAAGCATAACTAGTGAATTTTGACATAAAGTTTCTTGTTAGAGACGTTAAGATTTTGTTTCAATTGATTGTTTATTTAATTAAAAACATATAGTTGATGTTTTAGAGTTGTGTTTGTTACTGTCGTTGTTATGATAATGAGTAAGGTTAAATGAATCAAAATTACCAACAATTAGTCTAATGAACAAGATTGAGTTGGTTGTTTTTAACGTTTTGAATTGGAGTTATTATACGAGTGACCATATAACGATTTAGAAAACAATTGATTAATTTTGATTACAAGAATTTCTTGCTTAAAACGTACTATGAGTAATAAACATGTGATTTTCTAGAAATGATTGATGATTTGTGTGAACTTCATAAGAACTATTAAGAAAAATGAATTTGAATTATGTTAAGCTAGTGTTTATTCATAACTTAAGGATAAGTTAGAATCTAAATTGATAATCACTGAGTTAATTTGATGAGTGAATGAGTTATATCAAAGTTTGATATGTTTTAACAAATAAAAATTTGAGGTTGAATACTTGAAACATGTTTAATAGTTAATGTATATAATTCCACGAGTATAAGAAAGTCATTCAATTATTCTATTGTGCGATACTATTATTTATATTACTTGATATATTGATAATATAATAACGTGATAAGATGAATATGTGAAAGCTAATTTAATAATAGTGTGTAAATTGTTTTGATTGGCTCGTGATGACCGAGTCTTTATGAATGAAGGATTTGTATTCGATCAAAAGAATAAAATTGTTTTGAGCGTATAAATAGATTGAATCAATAGATCTTGATTCAAAAGTTATTTAGTAAGTAGGTAATTGAATAATTGAATAATTTAATAATAGAATAATAGAATAGTTGAATAGTTAAATCAAATCACAAATCGTTTCATATCAAATCAAACGAATAAAAAAATAACAAATGTTTTTCGATGTGTCAGATTTCCCATGAGCTTTCCATGGCATTTTGTTTCCCCAACTTATTAGCATACCAAAACTAAAACAAATGTATGATTTGGCCTCCCATGAGCATTACATGGCAATTAGAGTGGCCCAACTCAATTAACGCACTAACGAATCAATTAAGTTTGTCGACCCATGAGCGTTACATGACGATTTAACCAACCAAACTAAGTAACGAATAAACGAACTCAAGCATAAGTAGTTGGTACATCTCGTGTATCACCATGGATGATAATGTTCCAACAAAATATTGCAAGTATAACGAATTATGCAAATGTACAGTTGGCATGACCATGGCGTCCCATTGTTTTCCACCCGACTAGACATTTTAAAACAATAAAACACAATAAAGAGTGTAACCGTTTAGCCGATTACGTTAAACGCTTAAAGTGTCGGTCACATGACAATTTCCACTATGGCGGGGAATCTTGTCACACTCCCTAGTTTTAAGTGAAAAAGAGCAAAAACAAAGTTAGGAAATTCTCAAAGAATTTTCCAATAATGAAAAACAATTAACTAACATTAAATAAAGGAGTGGTAAATTATTTTGAGAGTGAGACATAGTCTTAGAGTTATAAAAATATTTTGAAGGTGAAGCGTAGTGTAACATCCCAGAATTCTTGTAAGCCGAATGTCTCGCGTTGTAGGGTTGGTAAATAAATTTCGGAGTTCGTTTGTGTGTCCAAGGGCCTCTTGTTACCTTTTAAAAGTTAATTTATTTTAGTTTGTGAGCTAGGAAGATAGAATGCAAGTCTAGGGGCCAGTTGTGAAACTTTTGATATTAAAAACCCTAAGCCATCCCTCCCTCGCCTCTTTTCCGATCGGCAGCAAGAAGGCTCCCCTTCTCTTTGTTTTTGAGTTATTAAAATCGATTCCAAGCTCTGGGAGGTAAACTAAGGTGTGTACTAATCTCCCATAATCTCGTTTCGTTCATGTGTGGCCTCCTTGATGATCAATTGCATCGGTTTTCAACCTAGGGCCAGAACCGGAAATATTTCAATTGACCCACTTCCCGAGGTCCAAAATTTGGGCTTTTGGTGTCAAAAGATTCCCAGGTATGTCTAGTATATCATACTAAAACTTCATGGCCATTGGAGTTGTTTTGAAAGGTCAATTTCTAAATTTCGAATTTTTAGGGTTTAGTTGGGTTTGATATTTGCAATTGGGACATTGTTTGAGTGAATTGCGAATCGGGTCAGGTCATGTGGTATTAGGAAAGGTTAATGGATGTAAATAATTTTTTTTTAAACAGGGCTGTTTTGGTTGGTGATCGCTCAAACAGTTCGTTAACGCGCGAACTCGTCAATTTCAAGGGTCACCGAGCATATTTTGTGAACCATTAGCCCCGACTCAGGTGTTAGAAGTTAATATTATCAAATTTAAGGTTTAGGGGATTATGTGGATGATTTTGGTATTGTATGGGGTTTCGGGTGGATTTAATCGAGATGGAAAAGCTCGTAGAGTTAGCTAGTCGTTAGCGGTCTAGTTAGTGATGTCACGTGTTATAACTTGACAGGTTTTTAACTTGGCTGAGCATAGAGGTTCTCTAGCTATGGTATTTGTGTTTACAATCTTCAAGTGAGTTTCATGATGCCCGTTTTTAAATGCTTTTGACGTTTTGGGCCTAGCATGCACAATTACTGTTTATGTCTCCATACAGCTTTTGCTTGTAATATCCTAGACTTGATGATGTATGTATGTTGTTTGAATATATTTTTATATACGTATGTTTTGGTCTATGATTGAGTATGATTCTTTATTATATGATTTAATTGATGTTTGGTGTGGCCACCGATTTGTATGTTTTTGACTTTTTGTCAAGTCGTGATCGAGTCAAATGGATGAAAAATACCATGTTCCCTTTGGTGGAATAAGGTGGTGGAAATCCCCTAACAGTTTATCTGTCCTTGGAGTGGATGTTGCTCGAGTCCTTTACTTTGTTTTTAGTGACTAAGGTGAGGAGGTCCGTGTTGCGTGTTTGACGGAGGATGTTATTTTTATAAGGGTAGTTATTGAAATTTATATTATATAGTTTATGATTAATGATGTTTTATGAGGAGGATGTATGCAATTTAAATTTAATATTTTAATGATTAATGATGTTTTAAATTCCTTTTTATTTAAGCATGAACTCACTCAACTTAAGCTGACTTTGTGTTCATGTTAGATTGATTGCAGGTTAGGCAAAGATTGGATACTATTTGGACGTGCAAGGAGCTACCCAACTTTGGATGAGGACATTTCTAGTCGAATACTCTATTTAAATATTTTAAAGTTTACGTTTTTATTCACTGTATGGGATTGTTAACATAAAGAATTATTTAGTTTGATTTTATGTTTCCGCTGCGTAAACTTGAGGTTTAAAATAAATAAAAGTACAAATTTTTTAATTCAATTTAAAATACCCTTTGTGTTTTGGAAATTTGAGTTGAAAGACTTCCATTGTTTGCTTTTAGATTAAATGAGCTCGTTTTATCTTGTACAATAAACTTCTATTGAATGATTACCAACTGTGGGACTCCCGGGTTTTGGGGTCTTATACATAGCTTCGGAGTTGTGTGTGTATGAAAATAAAAATAAACAATTAAATAAGTACTTAATCTAGCAAGTAATTACGTAAGCTGTAAACAATAAAATAGAACAGATCAGGTAAACAAATAAGCACAAATGGGGCTCCTAAGCTTGTTACTAACGCAGCACTAACGACCTATCTTAAACCTTCGGCTCTGATACCTATCTGTGACACCCCAAGCTAAGGCGGAAATGCGGGGGCGTGAGCTGATTGCCCACACCTCTCAAGGTACTATCATGAAATATTTAAAATGATGATATCAGTTATTACATGATTTCGTAAATAGAACAAGTAAGGATAACAAAAAATTTAATTGTAAGGCCCCGTTACCGCTGCCTCACTTTGGACGTTGGATTTACTCATAAACATAGTTCTAAATATCATAGTTAATTAAAACTTCCGCGGAATAATATTAAAGTCAACCATTCATTACATAAGTCACCATTTAAAATAATATAAAAATTTCTTTTTGATTCAAACATAAACAACTGAGTCTTCGGATGCCAGCCTCTTTATTCAACTTGCCATGTGTCCCTCTCCAATCCAGCTGTCTCATCCTACTCACCTGCGTGCATACTAAAAGTCATCTACACTGAGTGAGTTCTAGTTAATCATATAACATACAACACATTCATAATTACATACTTTCGTTCATACTTTATACTTTCTTACAATCATTCATTATACACTCACTTACCTTCATATTTTATTTCTTTCATTTTCATACCATGTGTTTTAAAGAGCATTACGCCCTACATTCCTCAAGTATTATTAGGGCCCAGTTCTCTCTTGCCTCGAATATTATTAGGGTTCGGTTCCCTCTTGCCACGAGTATTATTAGGGTCCGGTTCCCTCTTGCCTCGAGTATTATTAGGGCCCGGTTCCCTTTCGTTACCAAACAACCATACATTACCTTTCTTTGTCATTATTACTTTTACATTCATACATACTTATCATACATGAAATATTCATACATACTTTCTTTCGCATACTCATTTCATACTTACCACTCATTACATTCCTTAACAATACGGCAATATCCGAAGATCGTTCACGTACTGTCAAGCATGCATTCATAATATAAACATAACTATCAAATTCATCATTAAGACATACACTTACCATTTAAGGTAAGTGTATTAACATTCACATTGAGTATGCATACAGCCCCGAAAACATAACAAGGAAATGGGGCTAGAAACTCACCTGGATCTTGTTTCACTCTCCATTAATCGTTATCCCTTTCTTTAATTGAGCTCTGCTAACTGTATATGAGTTACACGTATCAATACTCGTCCTAATCACATTATTCAAGTTCAGCCAAAATGGCTAAGCTGGTCTATTCTAATGGTCTTGGTTGGATTACAATGCACTTAGAATATTTATCCTTAACCTCAATACATTTGAATACATTGTAATCATTTATTTAGTATCCTTTATTGTACTCAAGCCTTTCCTAGTATACTATCATGTGTATAGTATTTGGGTTTAGACAATGTGTGTGACTATACCCATGTATTCGAAAGTAGTTAGTGTAATCGAACGGGTATATAATGATCGAACACATTTTGTAATTTGTTATGTACAGTGTATCAATGTAAGTGAATAGCCTTAATATATTCGCGCTTAATCATTGTGATCGGACATATGCATGTTGTATGTGAGTCCTTTCTTGTAATCGAATACTTGCTTTGCAATTGAGCCATACATTGTAATCGATCCATAATGTATGCGAACATACAAGATGTATTCGAGTCTAAGTAACGTAATCGGGTTTCCTATTGTAATCGAACTGTGATGTACGCAAATATAAGATAGTAATCGAGATATACTTTGAATACGAGTTCATTAAATGTATTCGAATCCTATAACTGTATTCGAATGTGAGCATGTAAGCGAAATATGCCATTATATTCGAACTTAATCCATGTAATCAAATCCTTTTAATGTAATCGAGTCTTGTTGTATGCGAGTTTGGCTTTGCAATCGAATGTATAGAAGTAATCGATCATCCCATTGTATTCGAGTATATGCAATGTAATCGAACCATCATGTAATCGTGTCACACCCCGACTTACAGCCCAGGCATGCGGCCAACAGTTGGTACCGATTTTGTAAATATATTAGAGTTTGTTTTTAGCGTAAGACTTTTAAAAATATTTATTATAAAATATTTATATACTTTTGAAACCATTATTAATAAAATATAATTTCTTTTGTTTGAAAAAGCTTTTTGGGAAATAAATACCCAAGTATTTGTTTTATAAATCTTAGTTTAAATCTTGTTGTTTTAATAGTTTAAAACAATGGGCCATCTCTACCTTGCGAACATCCACTTCATAAATGGCTTCAATTCTTGATACTTTAATTTCCTGAAATGTTAAAAAAAATACGTCAGCGATATGTTAGTGAACACGCTGACGCGAAAATATTTTCTTTTGCTTATTACCCCTCGAGACTATGTAGGTCTCGGCCCATCGTGGCTTAGGAATAATAATGCTATAAATACCATTATAAACTCAAGTCTCTACACTAAATACCCCAGCAAACACCACAGCTTTCGACATAGTTATGTGTCTGTATGTATACACATGGTCATTAATTCCCCGCAGAAAAGCATCACTATAACCAGGTGTGGTGTGCCCACCACATATGTAAGGACCCATACAAACATATACTACAGCCTGAGGGCTAGGCTTATACTCTTGTTTATAATGTTTTTAAAGATATGTAATCCCGTGTAAATCATTTTCATATAATTCATTTGACTCGTTTAAAAACAAGTTTGTAAATTTTGGATCAGCTTCAATACACTGTCCGAGGGTCTTTCCCTTTCTTTTGGATTAGCTTCAATACATTGTCCGAGGGTCATTCCCTCTTCTTTTAGATCAGCTTCAATAAACTGTCCGAGGGTTTTTCCCTCTTCTTTATTATCTCGCACCTATAGTACGAGTATAACTTTTTGTTAGTCGGATATACAATTTGGCGTAAGACCTCTAGTCTCTTTTGTAAAATTTTTACCTCTATTTTAATTTCTTTATGAACCTTTAGTTCAAAAACATCTCTTTATTTTAAACCTTTAGTTTAAAATATTATTTCTTTCTTTTCTTTATCAACTTAAAACTCATTGTTTAAACTTATTTATTTTTCTTTCCTTTTACAAGATAAACTTTAACTTGATTTTCTTTTTCTTAAACTCTACGTTTATTCTTCATTAAGAAACGCATACTTATTCTTTTCTTATTACTTAAGAATAATAAACTTAAATAATATTATCAATTAGAAAAATTTTCTACTTTATCTTTTCCTTTTCTTTTATAGCATGTTCGAACTATAGTTTAAATCATATATCTTTTATTCTCATATTCGGACTTTTCGTCCGGCATATTTTTCTTTTCTATAATCCATGTTTTCCAAAAACGTATACCTGTATATATATATATATATATATATTCATTTATCCATTTAATATACTTTTAAATGATACTCTTATCTTTATTTATTAATAAAGATTCTTTCATTTATTTCTTTATTCTTTCTCTTTTATTATTTTACAAATTATTTAAATAATAATCATACTTTACTTAAAATAAAGAATTTATACTTTTATATTTATCCTTATACTTTCTTTGTTTTATTTTCTTTTGTTTATTCTCGAGATATTGACTATACCCTTACCTAGGGTCTAAGCCTTTATCATTTTATTATTATTTTTCTCGGACATTATGCCTACCTTGTTTGGCTTAATATTTTCTAGACTCTCGGGCAGCACTTCGACGCTTGCACGTATATCGAGAATCTTGATCAACACATCCTTGGCACGCAAATCGAGGCACGCCGATCTTCAAGTCTCGTCAGCACGCACTTCGAGACGGGTCGTCTCGGTTCGTCACGTACTTATAGGTGAATCGTCGATTTATTTCTGCTCGACACGTACTTCGAGGCGGAACATCGGGTCGTCTTGGGTCGGCTTCGAGATATTGTCGTCGGTATTTCTGGGTATCATTGGATTATGAGGAAAAAATGTCGGTGTTTGGCACAAAATTCGAGATACGTCGTTTTATGGTACGGATTACGAGGTGGTTGGGGCACGCTTAATGAGGTTTTTTAGAGAGATGATAGAGAGAGAAAGATGTGTGAAATATGGTGTGAGAAATGTGATGCCATAACTTGCTATTTATAGACTTTTCTCGGGACCATCGCGAGACGCGATGGTCCCTTGATCATGCCATCGCGTATCGCGATGAAGGTATGGTGAATCACCACTAGGGCTGCCACATGGCGAACGCGATGCCACGTGGTGACACGTGTCAACAAATAATGCCACCAAGTGACATGTGTCGACACATGTCAGTGTATCATGATTTTATGCCACGTGGTGACACGTGGCAGGACACGTGTCACCATGTTAGACCTTGTCATCACGATACGTGATGACGTTTGGTCTGTGGCCGTCGCGTATCGCGATCGGGCCTGGTGACAAATTTTTTTCATTTTTGATTTTTAAAAAACTTGTCATTTTTTGTCTTTTATCTTTTGAACTTTGTATTTTTAACCCGATACTTTCGTGATGTTACAAATCGATTAAGCATTGTAGTCGAACTCTGGCCTTGTAATCGAGTATGGTAATTGTAATCGAACGAGCTGCTGGTTTTTGTTATATTCAAACGGCCTGATGTCCTTGGTTCATTTTATCCTCATTAACTTACATCCCGTGACCTAAATACACTATTATGGTTTGGCTTTAGCCCATGAACGTTTCCCTAGACGTTCTCGTCCGTATCTTGACCCGTGTATATGTAAAGTTTAAACCTTTAAGCATAAAACGTTCTCTAAGTTAGATCTAGGGTTTTCTTTATGAACCATATTTATCCATTAGTTCTTTATACCCATTTTAAACATCAACTTTACAACTTTACGGTTCGTTTATCCCCGATCTACTCTGGGGTTAAGTTTCATGGCTAACCATTCATAAAAACATAAACTTTAAAGATCAAGAACATACCTTTACTTGTTTCTAGGTTATAGTTTAGCTTGGTTATGAACAATAGTCTTGTATCTTGCTTAAATGTCTAAGATCTATCAATCTTTATATTGGTTTTTGGTATTTGATCTTTTCCTTGAGTCACGGCAGTGAGTGTGTGTGTGTGTGTGTGTGTGTGAGTGTGTGCGTGTGTGTTTTGAGTGTGTAGAGAATAAGATGGAGAGAAATGAGGGTTTTTGGGAGGTTTAAGGGAGTATTTATACTCCCTTAAGCCCATGGACCTATGACCCATCCCATCCCTTATTCCATCTTTTCCCACCCAAGTCCATACTTTTCTTTATATTTAATATTAATTAAATATTAACACACGTTTCAAAAAACATAAGATGTTACAAGTCTTCCCTCCTTAAAGAGGTTTCGTCCTCGAAACCTAACTATTACTTAAACTAACACGGGTAAAACTTGCGCATCTCATCCTCAGCTTCCCAAGTAGCGTTCGATCCTTTGCGATGCTTCCATATCACTTTCACCAAGGGTATAACCTTGTGATGAAGTTGCTTCTCTTTGCGATCAACTATCTCCACGGGTTGCTCAATGCAGTTTAATCGTTCATCAACCTCAATATCTACTAATGGCACGTGAGACGTGTCATCAGCTAGACATTTTCTCAGATAAGAGACATGGTAGGTTGAATGAATTCCTTCTAACTGCTCGGGTAAATCTAGCTTATAAGCCACTTCACCCACACGATCCATAATTTTAAACGGTCTAATGTACCTCGGACTCAACTTTTCTCTTTTCCTAAAACAGATAATTCCTTTCCAAGGCGATACTTGAGCATAACATTGTCACCAACGTTAACCTCATTCGGTCTTCGCTGCTTATCAGCATACGACTTCTGACGGTCTTGAGCAGCTTTCATTCTCGCCTTGAACTGATCAAACTTTAAAGAGGTTTCTTGCACAACCTCTAGACTTCCCATCTCTTTTTGTTCAATCTCTCCCCAACATACAAGAGTTCTACAATGTCTTCCATACAAAATTTCAAACGGTAGCATACCAATACTCGAACGGTAACTGTTGTTATAGGAGAACTCTGCCAGATCCAGGTGATCAACCCAACTTCCTCCAAAGTCTAGAACACAAGCACATAGCATATCCTCAAGGGTTTGGATCGTCCTTTCAGATTGTCCATCTGTTTGAGGATGATATGCCACACAGATGTTCAACCTCGTTCCCATAGCTTCATGGAACTTATCAAAAATTTTGAAGTAAATTGAGTATCTCTGTCAGACACGATCGACAGTGGCACTCTGTGCTTAGTCACAACCTCTTTTATGAAAAAGCTTGCTAACGTTTCTGACGAGATAGCCTCTCGTATAGGCAGAAAGTGAGCTCTCTTGGTCAAACGGTCCACTATCACCAAAATGGTATCATGATGCTTAGTTGTACGGGGTAGCTTAGTTATGAAATCCATGGTGACGTGTTCCCATTTCCATTATGGTATTTCCAAGGGTTGCATCTTCCATAGGGCTTCTGATGCTCTGCCTTAACTTCTAAACAGGTTAAGCACTTACTGACGTAATAAAGCACATTATTCTTCATTCCTGGCCACCAGTAGTCTCTTTAAAAATCCTGATACATTTTGGTGGATCCTAGATGAATCGAGTATCTCGACTTGTGGGCTTCGTCTAAGATTCGACCTCTGAGGTCTCCATGCCGTGGAATCCACACACGGTCAAATCTGATCTTAACACCATGAATGTTTTCCATCAGTTCGTCTTGTTGCCCAACAATTCTTTCCTTCTTCATTTGTTTATCATCCGCAAGCACCTCAGACAGTGCCTTGATGATTTCTTTAAAGAGATCTGAGCTAACAATCAACTTATACGACTTCACTATTTCAATGACTTCCTTGTTCTTAGGACTTAGCGCGTCAGCGACCAAATTAGCCTTTCTTGGGTAGTACTTGATATCGCCGTCGTAGTCTTTTATCCATTCTAACCATCTCCTTTACCTCATGTTCAATTCTTTCTGTTCGAAGAAATACTTTAAACTTTTATGATATGTGTAAATGGTGCACTTAGTATCATACAGATAATGTCACCATATCTTGAGAGCGTGCACTATAGCTCCTAGCTCTATGTCATGCGTCGAGTAAGTACTCTAGTGAACTTTCAACTATATGGACGAATAAGCTATCACTTTTCCTCGTTACATCAACACACAACCTAACCCACGATGCGAAGCATCAGTACAAACAACCAAATCCTCATCACCATCAGGTAGAGCAAGGATTGGAGCTTGCGTGAGTATTTTCTTTAATATCACAAAAGCGTCCTCTTGAAACTTACCCTAACTAAATACTACCAACTTTCGGGTCAAACCGGTCAACGGTACGGCTATCTTGGAGAAGCGTTCGATGAATCTTCTATAGTAGCCAGCTAACCCTAAGAAGCTTCGTATATTAGTCGGACTCTGCGGAGTCTTCCAATTCGTTATTGCCTCAATCTTAGCTGGGTCCATGGTAATCCCTTCAGGATTGATCACGTGACCTAGAAACTGTACTTCTCGCAACCAGAACGCGCATTTCAAAAAATTAGCATTCAACTTCTCTCCTTCATAACCTCCAATAATTCCCTCAGATGCGTGGCATGATCAGACTCGCTCATTTAAAAAATAAATATATTATCAATGAAAACAATAACTGACTTATCCAACATTGACCGACACACCCTATTCATCATATCCATAAATGTTACAGGAGCATTTGTCAGACCAAATGACATCACGAAGAATTCGTAGTGCCTATAGCGTGTCCGAAATGCTGTCTTAGGGATGTCTGCCTCGTTCACTTTTAGCTGATGATAGCCTGATCTGAGATCTATTCGGGAGAACCAACTCGAACCTTGCAGTTGGTCAAACGAATCATTAATCCGTGGTAACGGATACCTATTTTTCACCGTAAGCTTTTTCAACTCACGATAGTCGATGCATATTCTCATACTTCCATCCTTCTTCTTAACAAATAACACCGATGCACTCCACGGGGAAACACTTGGTCTTAAAAAACTTTTGTCGAGGAGTTCTTGTAGTTGGGACATAAATTCTTTCATCTCGGACGGTGCTAGACGGTAAGGCGCTTTCGCGCCGGGCTGGGCTCCTATTATTAAATCTATCTCGAATTCTATCTCACGCTCCAGTGGCAACCCCGAAAGATCCTCAGGGCATACATCTGGGTAGTCATACAAGATAGGAACATCTTTCATTTCTTTCATCTCGGCTGTAGCGTTGACAACATACGCCAGGTAGGCACCGCACCCTCGTCGTAACAAACATTCGGCTTTTATCATCGAAATGACATTAAGCCCTGAACTTTCTTTATCACCATGAACCGTCACCGTACTACCATCCAAGGAATTTAACCTTACTATCATACTCTTACACACTATCTGAGCTTCAAGCTCAGATAACCAATCTATTCCCAAAACCAGATCAAACCTTCCTAAGGTCATCACATACAAAGTAACAGGGAACTCATGTCCCTCTAACTCTATCTTACAGTCCTTAACCATTCTCAATATTTTAACCGAGGTATCACTAGTGGTTTATACTATAAAAGTTCCAGACACTCGAAAACATTTCATTTTAGCTAATTCACTAAATTTCGCAACTACAAAACTCTTATTCGCACCTGAATCAAACAACACAGAAGCAGAAATACCGTTTACTATAAACATACCTGTCACGACATCTGGAATCTGCTTGGACTGTTCTTGAGTCAACATGTAAGCCTTGGTTTTTGATATTGATGGCTCAACATACTTCTTCCCGCTTCCTCTATCTTCAGTACACTCCCTTTGTCACACCCCAACCTACGGCAAAAATGTCAGGGCATGAGCTGATTGCTCACAGCGCTCAAGGTTACTATCATGCAACATTATAAGTTTCAGTAGCTATTTAATAATTTCAAATAAAGCAAATATTCATTACAATACCTCAAACACAAACAAAAGATCAAACAAATATATAATCATAATTAATATTGTCTCATTTAATTTCTACTAGCATAAATCCTTAAGTGATCTTCTAACTTCAGTTACTTCACATCATACGATGACCTGCAT
Organism: Bidens hawaiensis; assembly: GCF_021521415.1. Classification (NCBI taxonomy): domain Eukaryota; kingdom Viridiplantae; phylum Streptophyta; class Magnoliopsida; order Asterales; family Asteraceae; genus Bidens; species Bidens hawaiensis. Next base: position 3,076 of record NW_027495724.1, on the reverse strand, counting down.
ATGCGTTGAAAATAAAGTTGTTTTGTTAACACAGAACAACACACCAGTTTGAATGTACATATAGTTTATATATAAATAAGTAATTGCGACAAGTCATATGATGATAACAAATCAACCAAATGAGCAAGTATAACTGAGATATCGAGAAGCACAAAGTCTATACCGACTGGCGTACGATCATAATATTCTGATATTATGTTGGACCTCTCTTAATGTGGTTCACGTAAAGAAAATAAGCACATAAAAAAGTAAGGTATAAATTGTTAACACATAAGAAAATAGTTGCAGTTTTGTGCATAAATATATATGAAAAATACAATATACCCATATGTCGCCAAAACGTGAAAAAATAAGTAAAATAGGGGAATGTGGTACTCACCTGATCGGATGAACGAAATATAATTGATGGGAAAAATAAATCCTTAGGGTTATACCATCAGGGATTCATAGATAAATAGGATAATATAAACTATTTATAAAAGATATACACGATTTAACGAGTTAAGATTTCAGTGTGATTTGAGTTAGGTTTAAGATTATAATGTTATTGATCGAATGGATTTCTACTGTTATTATTTCAAACCAATATTATTATCGTCATTTGATTATAACGTTATTAGTTTTATTATTCACAAAATGTAAGGCCCCGTCACCGGTAACCCTACTTTCGTGTTGGATTTACTCATAAACGCAGTTCTAAATATCAGAGTTAATTAAAACATTTGCGGAATTTAAAAACTTTCATAAAACATTTCATCACAAAACACGCCTTGTCTTAAAACATCATTTTTTCTTTCAAAATAAACGAAACATTAAACTTAAACGTCTTGAGTCTTTCGATGCCAGCATCTTATTCAGTGCCACGTGTCTCCTCAAGCGAGCTGCCTCATCCTACTCACCTGCGTGCATACTAAAAGTCAGCTACGCTGAGTGAGTTCTAGTTAATCACATAATCATACAATACATTCTTACATTTCATACTTAACCTCTTAACTTTCTTTCGTACACACCTAAGTGCATATACTTTCATTCTTACCTTCGTACTATCTTTACATACATAATCATACGTTTTAAAGAGCCTTTCGCCCTATAACCTCACAAATATTATAAGGGTCTGGTCCCTAACATCACAGATATTATAAGGGTCTGGTCCCTAACATCACAGATATTATAAGGGTCTGGTCCCTAACATCACAGATATTATAGGGGTCTGGTCCCTAACATCACAGATATTATAAGGGTCTGGTCCCTAGTTCTCGAATATTAGTAGGGTTCGATTCCCTCTTCGTTACCATACAACCATACATCATACCTCGAGTATTATTAGGGCTCGGTACCCTTTTCGTAACCATACAACCATACAACCGTCTTTTCCTTCTTTTATTAACTTTATTACATTCATACACATAAGCATACATATCATACTTACCTTATACATAGCGTTACAACCTGACGGTACGTGCAATATCCGAAGATCGTTCACGTACCATCAAGCAATCATTCATACATATCACATATATCACATATGGCATACACTTATCACTTAGGATAAATGTATTAACAACACATCGAGTATGCACACAGCCCCGAAAACATAACAAGGAATGGGGCTAGAAACTCACCTGAACACGGTTACGTTCACCGTTAATCGTAATCCCTTTCTTCAGTTGTGCACGACTGACTGTATAACAAGTATACGTATCAATTAACTAACACTTCTCATATTGCATTTCTATCTTTATATGACCCACAACGAACGGGGGTCCGGGGGCAGCGCCCCTGGCAGCGGACTCTAGGGGCGGAAGCCCCTAGCAGGGTCCAAGGGGCAGAGCCCCTGGCTGGGGTCGAGCTGTCTTAACACATTTTTTCATTAGGTTTTTAATTTATTTTCTAAGCGAACTTGGCCTCAGGCGAAGTTACCAGTTAGGCGAACTTGGCCGTAAGCGAAGCGAAGTTATAAATTAGGCGAACTTGGCCGTAAGCGAAGCGAAGTTATCAATTAGGAGAACTTGGCCGTAAGCGAAGTTATCAATTAGGCGAACTTGGCCTCAGGCGAAGTTATCAATTAGGCGAACTTGGCCTCAGGCGAAGTTATCGCTTTGAAGGCGAAGTTATCGCTTTGAAGGCGAAGTTGCCCAGTTCAGCCGCTGTTTGGTTTCTATCAAGCATTTTTGGCGATTTTAACACCCTTGTTATTGTTCGACATCACCCACTACGCTCCCCAACCGTTTTCGGTCGTATAAACACTATAAAACTTGGATCTTTAAACTTCAAAGATCAAGAATCATACCTTTTTGTGCTTGTTTGGATCTCGTTAACTTGTTTAATCACAACTAATCGCTCACTCTCTCTCGAATCACGCTCGTTCCTCTCCCTCGGCCGCCGGCGGTGTGTGTGGTGTGGGTGTGTTTTGGAGTGTTAGAGAATAAGATGGAATGAGTGATGTTTTAGGGTTTAGGGGATATTTATATCCCTTAAGCCCATAGACCTAAGGCCCATTCTCATTTAACCCATCTCAATTAATCTAAGTCCATGATCCGCTCCATACTCGATATTAAATAATCAATAACGCGAAATCACTAAACATAACTTTCTTTATTCAACCTTAAAATTTTAGGATGTTACAAGTCTCCCCTCCTTAAAGAGGTTTCGTCCCCGAAACCTAAATATTACATAAACAAACTAGGGTAAAACTTGCGCATCTCATCCTCGGCTTCCCAAGTAGCATCTGATCCCTTGCGGTGTTTCCATATCACTTTTACCAAAGGTATAATCTTGTGACGAAGCTGCTTCTCCTTGCGATCAACGATCTCTATCGGTTGCTCGATGTAGTTCAATTGTTCATCAACCTCAATGTCCATCAATGGCACGTGAGACGTGTCATCAGCTAGACACTTCCTCAGATGGGAAACATGGAAGGTTGAATGAATTCCTTCTAACTCATCGGGGTAAATCTAGTTTATAAGCTACTTCACCCACACGGTCTACAATCTTGAACGGTCCAATGTACCTCGGACTCTAACTTCCCCCTCTTTCTAAAACGGATAATTCCTTTCCAAGGCGAGACCTTAAGCAT